>NW_017672767.1:55872-170728 GCF_001879085.1 Nicotiana attenuata | reverse complement strand
CGACATCCATGTCAAGAAGTACGGACTAAAGAGGATCTTCAACATTCATCATGGAACTTGTTTCATCCACTATCACAGATGTGAGAATGTCCACAAGTGAACACACTTCCGTGCTATTGGGTTGTCTCATTGATTTGCAAACATAGAATACTACCTTCTCATCTCCCACTCGGAATGTCAACTCTCCTGCTTTAACATCAACCAAAGCCTTCCCCGTAGCTAGTAATGGTCTCCCAAGAATAATCGGCACTCCAAAATCCACTACACAATCCAATATGACAAAGTCGGCCAGCAATATGAATTTTTCCACCCAGATAAGAACGTCATCAATTATACCCAAAGGCCGCTTCATCGACCGGTCCTCCATTTGAAGTCTCATCGAGGTTAGCCTTGGTTGCCCAATTCCCAAAGTCTTGAAGACTAAATACGGCATCAAATTAATGCTAGTCCCCAAGTCACAAAGGGCCTTAGCAAACTCCGCACTACCGATAGTGCAAGGGATACTAAGAGCTCCAGGTTCTTCAAGTTTCGGGGCCATAGAATTCACTATCGCACTAACTTGGTGAGTCATCTTTATTGTTTCACAATCCATGGAACGCTTCTTTGTGACCAAATCCTTCATGAACTTTGCATAGCCCGACATTTGTTCAAGTGCCTCCACCAAAGGCACATTGATTGTAAGGCTTTTCATCATATCTATGAACTTCTTGAACTGATTGTCACTCTTTTGCTTTGCTAACTGCTGAGCATAAGGAGGAGGTGGTCTAGGCAAAGGTGCCTTGGCTTTTGTCACCACCAGCTCCGGCATGTCAATTATGTGCTCCCTAGATGGGTTCACGGCCTCTTGAGTTTCCACCTCGGCCTCATCAATATCTATCCTCACTTCCTTGTTCACATTTGTCTCAACCACATCTTCAACAATTAAAGGATCCGCATCTTCTTGGAACTCAACATCATCATTCACAACTCGATTTTCATTTGAGGCCGGCATATCACCGCCTCTACCGCTTCTCGTTGTGACTGCCATAACATGATTGTTACCCCCCTTCGGGTTCACTACCGTATCACTTGGTAGCGCACCCTTAAGCCGGGTATTCAAAGCTTGAGAAATTTGGCCTAGTTGCACTTCTAGGTTCCGGATAGATGTGTTATGCGAAGCCAACTGTGCATCAGAGTCTTGGTTCTTTTTCATCATCTGCTCGAACATCATCTCTATCCTCCCCATATCACTTCCGGAAGAACTAGACCCTTGCGACTAAAAGGGGGGTGGATTGTTTGGTTGTTGGAACATGGGGGGACTTTGAAAGCCTTTCCCCCTTCCACCATTATTCCACCCTCCTCGATTGTTATTGTTGTTGCTCCAATTATTATTGTTTCCGTTCCAATTGCCTTGATTGTTACCTTGGTTACCCCAATTGATGTTTTGATTGTTGTTGTTCCAATTGTTTCCGCCTTGTTGTTGGTTGTTGTTATTCCAATTACCGCCGCCTTGTTGATTGCCCCAATTGCTTTGGGGATGCCATTGTTGATTCCCTTGATTTCCTCTATTCCCTTGGAAGTTATTGACATATTGACATTCCTCACTTTGATCATCATAGGACTCATTCGAGTAACCACCACCATCATTGTTGTTGTCAAATTGCTCACATTACCTTGAAGTTGTTGCAGCCCTCTTTGCCTCCTTTTTTAGCATAGAAACACTTTCCATTGCATTGACTTGGCGCGGGTTTTGAACTTGTTGCAATTGCGCCTTCGCCAACTAATTCATAGTTGTTGTAAGCTCGACAATAGCTTGGCCATGATCATTCAATTCCTTGTGCAAATGGATGACCGTGGGGTCACCTTGGGGTACATTTGCTCGGCTTTGCCATGCCGAAGAAGTGTCGGCCATTTCATCAAGTACATCACATTCCTCTTGGTAAGAAAGTTTCATAAAGTTCCCTCCGGCTAATTGGTTCACAATGCACTGATTCGTGGTGTTGATGCCCCTATAAAAAGTTTGCTGGATCATCGCCTCGGTCATGTCGTTATTAGGGCACTCCTTCACCGTTGTTCTATATCTTTCCCATATCTCGTGCAAAGTTTCCGTTGGCATTTGCTTGAAATCTAGAATTTCATCCCGAAGAGCCGCCATATGACTTGGAGAAAAGAACTTGGCAATAAATTTGTCCGCCAATTCATTCCATGTGGTGATAGAATGATTGGGAAGCCTTTCTAACCAATCCAATGCTTTACCCCGAAGAGAGAATGGAAGAAGACTCAATCTCAATGCATCCTCGGAAACGTTTGTTTGCTTGCTCCCCCAACAAGTAACTACGAACCCCTTCAAGTGCTTGTAGGCATTTTGATCGGAGGCGCCCGTAAAATACACTCTTTGCTCGAGCAAGGTCAACATAACATTTGTGATTTGAAACTTCCCCGCCCGGATTCGGGGAGGAACAGTGGCACTTGCATATCCTTGATTTGGCAGCACCCGAGGGACCGCTCTTGGAGGTGGCGGAGGAGGGCCTGGAATGTTGTCATTTATATTGGCCCGACGGCCTCTTCTAGGTCCGGGAGGTACAAGAGGCACCTCCTCATCTCAAATATCCTCAACCTCCTCCCCCGCGAGCACATTTCCAAGAGGGTCATTTCCATTTAAAGCCATAGTACCTGAGTAATCGACACAAACAAAATTAGTAAACAAGAAGGAAAGAGAAGCAAAACACAAAACTAACCAAACAGATAGTCAACACCGTAAGCTCCCCGGCAACGGCGCCAAAAAGTGATCGCTGCCGACTCAACACTACACTAATGTAGGAAGAGCGGGTCGCAATAGCTTTTACCCGAATAGTGGTTCGGGATCGAATTTCCACAGGGAGCTAGTAATGGAGTTGTATTTTCTGTCTAGTCTAGAATTGTGGTTGTGCTTCTAATTACTTCAAACACCTTTGGTTTTTCTTTGATTTTTATATCTACTATTATGAAACTAATGATTAGAACTAAATTATGCCACGGGGATATTGCTAAGTTGTATTTAATATAGAGAAAGGCACTAGGGTTGTGGCATTCCCTAGGTGGCTAATTAACGAGTAGATGTTACTAAGGATAGATTGACATATTTGGGGCTTATGCTATAACCGTTGCACAATTGTATCCACTCTCACACCTCTCGGTAGAGAGAGTGATTTTGCCCAATTGACTTTCTCGAGACCATTTGGGTAGGCCAATTAGACCAAGCAACTAGGGTTCAAGTAGGGTGATTACTCTCTCGAGATTTAACCCGTTAATTGGGACTACCATTTCTCATGGGTCCATCCCAATTCCTTGTTGGGTCAATTTTGGGGTCATGGACTCTCTTTCTCAAGAAGAGTTAAACCCACAAAGCTAGAATCAGTGTTTGCAACCACCAATCCTTAATTAAAACCTAAAATCAACCCAAATAACAAACACCCAATATCAATCTAACCTTAGATGGCAACACCCATCAATTACCCACACTAGGGTTGAGCCACAACCCTAGCTAGTGAGTTTAGCTACTCATTCTAGATACAGAAATTAAAGAAATAGATGAAGAACTAAGCATATTAATTATTGCTAAGAAGAAACTTCAATAATAAAGAGCAAAAGTGCCAAAATGGCTACAATATTCGGTCACACAAGCTCAGCTGCGTCCAGAAAATAAAACTTGACCTAAAAATGGAAAAAGGTCCTATTTATACTGGGTTGGAAAAACTGGACAAAAATACCCCTGCGGGGTCAGCGCGGACCGTGCAAACATGACCGCGGCCGCACTGGCTCTTGAACTCCTGGTTTCTACTTCTCTAAAGTTGAGGACCGCGGACCACGTGAAAATGTAGCGCGGCTGCGGTGGAAGTTGGTGCGGCCGCACAAAAATGAACGCGGACCGCTTTACTTGGACGTGGCCAAATTTTCGCTCTCTGAATCTCTGCTACGCGGACCGCGTAAAAGAGTAGCGCGGCCACGGAGCCTGACCGCGGACCCCGTGGAAATAACTGCGGCCGCGTAGCATGCTCCCTTGAATCTGCCATCCTCTGAACCTCCTAGTGCGGCCGTGTTCACAGTTGTGCGGTCCGCACTAGGTCCTCTTTTCCTCAACTTACTTAGTCTTTGACACTTGAGCAGGTTTCACTCCTTTTTGAGCCGGTATTTGACATTCGTCGCTTTGTCGATCAAACCTGCAATCAAGTACAACTTGTGAGCATTTTAGGAATATTTTGTAGCAATTTATAACCAAAGCATAGGCAAGTAGAGGCATAAAACACGTTAAAATCCTAACTTATCAGTATTTCAGCCATGCAAGAGAGATAAATTGGCGATATTTCAGCCGTGCAGGATTTAAATAAAGTTGGCGATCTTTCAGCCATGCAGATAGAGGTAGAGCTTAACCTCGGAAGGCAGAATGGTAGCCTTATGCAATGCAGAGAAATGCAG
This sequence comes from Nicotiana attenuata, assembly GCF_001879085.1. Lineage (NCBI taxonomy): Eukaryota > Viridiplantae > Streptophyta > Magnoliopsida > Solanales > Solanaceae > Nicotiana > Nicotiana attenuata. The sequence continues at coordinate 166,294 of NW_017672767.1, read as the reverse complement.
GATGGAGACAGGGCTTTGTCTCGGAAGGCAGAAAAGTTGCCTTATGCAATGCGGAGAAAATGCAGATGGAGACAGTGCTTAGTCTCGGAAGGCAGAAAGGTAGCCTTATGCAATGCAGAAAAATGCAGATGGAGACAGTGCTTGGTCTCGGAAAGCAGAATGGTAGCCTTATGCAATGCAGAGAAAATGCAGATGGAGACAGTGCTTAGTCTCGGAAGGCAGAATGGTAGCCTTATGCAATGCAGAGAAAATGCAGATGGCAAGTAATGGTAAATTCTCTTAGCTGATAGCTGATAGCTGATAGCCGATTGCAATGTTGTGGCTGCTGGGGATGTTGTGTAAATAGATGATGACTTTGAGAGTTGTATTCCTGAAAAAGTGTGAGTGTGTAATCGTATCTTATGATTTTATGTCTTGGGTGCCTGCATTCAAAGAAAAATCGTGAGTTTTGTAAAAAGGGAAGGTTAGTCCGTCTCCCCGTGGACTTTTCTTGTCTCGCTTGGCGTGGTTCTTATTGTGGTAGCGTCGCTAAACAAAGTGATTTAGCTGTAGTCATGCATGATTTAGTAAAAACGTAACATAAATACATAGTTGAAAAAAATAATTCTCTTTAGATGAACCGACGACTGCGACGCGATTCAAGACGTTGCAACTTCTCTTGCTCCGGAATTTTGAGGGTCCTCCTCAAAATTCTGCCCCAGTTTACTGGGCTGGTGCTTCTGACGGCCGCGTGCGATGACTGGCTGAAAATCAACTTCGGAATTTTGAGGGTCCTCCTCAAAATTCTGCTCCAGTTTCCAATGGAGGGGGGAAATGAAAATTTTATTGAATTGTGACCGAACCCATAGGGCTGTCTACGTATCCCCTCTTAAATGAGAATCAAGTCAGGCGTAGTTCAAATTACATCATATAGGAAAGCATAAAGATTTCACATAGTAACGCTTAAATGTATCTGAATTAATTGGCTTTGGCCAGACTTCTCCATCCATTTCTGCAAGTATGAGGGCTCCTCCCATTAGAGCCCGATGAACCATGTACGGGCCTTGCCAGTTGGGAGAGAATTTTCCCTTGGCTTCGTCTTAATGTGGGAATATTTTCTTCAACACCAGTTGCCCCAGTGTAAACTGTCTTGGTTGACTCTTTTGTTGAAGGCTCTGGACATTATGTTCTGATAAAATTGACCATCGCAAACTGCATTCATTCTCTTCCCATCTATTAGAGCTAGTTGCTCCTAGCGGTTTTTTACCCATTCTGCGTCGTCAAGTTCTGCTTCTTGTATGATCCTCAAGGAGGGAATTTCTACCTCGGCAGGAATGACTGCCTCGGTACCATAAACCAGCATATAGGGAGTTGCCTCGGTTGATGTGCGAACTGTGGTACGGTATCCCAATAAGGCAAATGATAACTTCTCATGCCACTGCTTATGCTTTTCTATCATTTTCCTTAGTATCTTCTTGATGTTTTTGTTGGCTGCTTCTACGGCTCCGTTCATCTGAGGTTTGTAGGCTGTAGAATTCCTGTGCTTGATTTTGAATGTTTCACACATGGCTTTCATCAAGTCACTGTTGAGATTGGAACCATTATCAGTAATGACCAATTCTGGGATGCCGAATCGACAAACGATGCTGTCGCGGACAAAATCTGCCACAACTTTCTTGGTCACTGCCTTGTATGATGCCGCTTCAACCCATTTGGTGAAATAATCAATGGCCACTAGAATGAACCTGTGCCTGTTTGATGCGGTAGGCTCGATAGGTCCAATAACATCCATTCCCCAAGCGGCGAACGGCCATGGCGAGCTTGTTGCAGTAAGCTCATTTGGAGGCACCTTTATCATGTCTGCGTGTATCTGACAGCGATGGAACTTTCGACATACTGGATGCAGTCCGTTTCCATAGTCATCCAAAAATATCCTGCTTGGAGTATCTTCTTTGCTAAGACAAAACCATTCATATGTGGGCCGCAGGTCCCTGCATGAACTTCTTCTAATAACCTGGATGCTTCCTTTGCTTCGACACACCTCAGTAATCCCAAATCGGGAGTCCTCCTATACAGGATTCCTCCGCTGTGAAGAAANCTTAGTCTCGGAAGGCAGAATGGTAGCCTTATGCAATGCAGAGAAAATGCAGATGGAGACAGTGCTTAGTCTCGCAAGGCAGAATGGTAGCCTTATGCAATGCAGAGAAAATGCAGATGGAGACAGTGCTTAGTCTCAGAAGGCAGAATGGTAGCCTTATGCAATGCAGAGAAAATGCAGATGGAGACAGTGCTTAGTCTCGGAAGGCAGAATGGTAGCCTTATGCAATGCAGAGAAATACAAAAGGCGAATAGTAATGAGATCTCTTAGCTGATAGCTGATAGCTGATAGCTGATTGCAATATTGTGGCTGTTGGGGATGTCATGTAAATAGATGATGACTCTGAGAGTTGTATACCTGAAAAATTATGAGTGTGTAATCGTATCCGATGATTCTATGTCTTGGGTGCCTGCATCCAAAGAAAATTGTGAGTTTTGTAAATGGGGAAGTTTAGTCCGTCTTTCCATGGACTTCGCTTGTCCTGCTCGGCGTTGTTTTCATTGGGGCAGCGTCGCTAAACAAAGCGATTTTGATGTAGTCATGCATGATTTAGTAAAAACGTAATATAAATACATAGTTGAAAATAGTTCTCATTAGATGAACCTACGATTGCGATGCGGTTCAAAACATTGCAACCTTTCTCGCTCCGGAATTTTGAGGGTCCTCCTCAAAATTCTGCCCCAGTTTACTGGGCTGGTGATTCTGACGGCTACGTGCGATGACTGGCTGAAAATCAACTTTGGAATTTTCAGGGTCCTCCTCAAAATTCTCCCCCAGTTTCCAATGGCGGGGGAAATGAAATTTTTATTGAATTGTGACCGAACCTATAGGGCTGCCTACGTATCCCCTCTTAAATGGGAATCTAGTCAGGCGTAGTTCAAATTACATCATATAAGAAAGCATAAAGATTACACATAGTAACGCTTGACTGCATCTGAATTAATTGGCTTTGGCCAGACTTCTCCATCCATTTCTGCAAGTATGAGGGCTCCTCCTGTTAGAACCCGGTGAACCATGTACGGGCCGTGCCAATTAGGAGAGAACTTCCCCTTGGCTTCATCCTGATGCGTGAAAATTTTCTTCAATACCAACTGCCCTGGCGTGAATTGTCTCGGCTTGACTCTTTTGTTAAAGGCTCTAGACATCCTGTTCTGATACAATTGACCATGGTAAACTGCATTCATTCTCTTCCCATCTATTAGAGCTAGTTGCTCGTAGTGGCTTTTTACCCATTCTGCATCGTCAAGTTTTGCTTCCTGTATGATCCTCAAGGAGGGAATCTCCACCTCGGCAGGAGTGACTGCCTCTGTACCATAAACCAACATATATGGAGTTGCTCTGGTTGATGTGCGAACTGTGGTATGGTACCCCAATAGAGCAAACGATAGCTTTTCGTGCCACTGCTTATGTTTCTCTATCATCTTCCTTAGTATCTTATTAATGTTCTTATTGGCTGCTTCTACAGCTCTATTCATCTGAGGTCTGTAGGCTGTAGAATTCTTGTGTTTAATCTTGAATGTTTCACATATTGCTTTCATCAGGTCACTGTTGAGATTGGAACTATTATCAGTAATGATTGACTCTGGGATGCCGAACCGGCAAACGATGCGGTCGCGGACAAAGTCTGCCACAACTTTCTTGGTCACTGCCTTATATGATGCTGCTTCAACCCATTTGGTGAAACAATCAATTGCAACTAGAATGAACCTATGCCCGTTTGATGCGGCAGGCTCGATAGGTCCGATAACATCCATTCCCCAAGAGGCGAACAGCCATGGCGAGCTTGTTGCAGTAAGCTCGTTTGGAGGCACTTTTATCATATCTGCATGTATCTGACAGCGATGGCATTTTCGGACATACTAGATGCAGTCCGTTTCCATAGTTATCCAAAAATATCCTGCCCGGAGTATCTTTTTTGCTAAGACAAAACCATTCATATGTGGACCACAGGTCCCTGCATGAACCTCTTCTAACAACCAGGATCCTTCCTTTGCTTCGACACACCTTAGTAATCCCAAATCGGGAGTCCTCCTATACAGGATTCCTCCGCTGTCAAAGAAGTGATTGGATAACCTTCGCAGTGTGCGCTTTTGAGTAGCGTTTGCAAGTTCTGGATATTCTCCTGCTACCAAATATTCCTTGATATCGTGAAACCAGGGTTTTCCATCTGCTTCTTCCTCGACATGAGCACAGTAAGCTAACTGATCATGAATTTTTACCGGATAGGATCAATGAAGTTCTTATCTGGATGTTGAATCATAGATGATATGGTAGCAAATGCGTCGGCAAACTCATTCTGGACTCTGGGAACATGCTGGAATTCTGTCTTTGTAAACCTCTTCCTCAACACCTGTACATGATGCAGATAAGGGAGTATCTTGGAGTTCTTGGTTGCCCATTCTTCTCGGACCTGATGTATGAGCAAATCTGAATCCCCGATCACTAGTAACTCCTGAATGTTCATATCAATGGCCAGCTTGAGCCCTAAGATGTAGGCTTCGTATTCGGCCATGTTGTTGGTGCACAGGAACCTGAGCTTGGCAAACACCGGATAATGCTGACCTGTTTCTGATAGTAGAACTGCTCCTATGCCAACTCCTTTGAAGTTTGTTGCTCCGTCAAAAAACATTCTCGAGCCATCATAGGATTCTGCGATATCTTCTCCTATGAAAGATACCTCTTCGTCAGGAAAATACATCTTTAGAGGCCCTTATTCTCCGTCCACAGGATTTTCGGCAAGATGATCTGCCAGTGCTTGTCCTTTAATTGCCTTCTGAGTCATGTAAACAATGTCGAATTCACTCAGCTGGATTTGCCACTTTGCTAGCTTGCCCATGGGCATGGGCTTCTAGAAGATATACTTCAGCGGATCCATTCTCGATATGAGATAAGTGGTATAGACACAGAAATAATGCCTCAACTTTTGAGCTACCCAAGTCAGAGCACAACAGGTGCGCTCTAATAGAGAATGCCGGGCCTCGTACGGGGTGAACTTCTTGCTAAGATAGTAGATGGCTTGCTCTTTTCTCCCTGTTTCATCATGTTGTCTCAAAACACAACCGAATGCCCCATCCAATACTCCAAGGTAGAGAAATAGTAGTCTACTCGGTTCGGGCGGAACCAGAACTGGCAGCGTTGACAGGTATTCCTTGATTCTGTCAAACGCTTTCTGACAATCATCAGTCCATGTGGTGGCGGCGTCCTTCTTCAACATCTTAAAGATTGGCTCACAAATGACAGTGGACTGAGCTATGAACCGGCTGATGTAGTTGAGTCTCCCCAAGAAACTCGTAACGTCTTTCTTGTTCTTTGGCGGTGGCAATTCTTGAATGGCCTTAACCTTTGACGGATCCAGTTCTATTACTCGTCGACTTACGATGAACCCAAGCAGTTTTCCGGCAGGAACCCCGAATGCACATTTGGCGGGATTCAGTTTCAGATTGTACTTTCTCAATCTGTTGAAGAACTTCCTCAGATCTTCCATGTGGTCAGTGGCTTTCTTGGATTTGATGATGACGTCATCTACATACACCTCGATCTCTTTGTGTATCATGTCATGGAAAATAGTAGTCGTGGCCCTCATGTAGGTGGCCCCAGCATTCTTTAATCCAAAAGGCATCATCTTGTAACAATACATCCCCCACGGCGTAATGAAAGTCATTTTCTCCGCGTCTTCTTCGTCCATCCATATCTGTTGATACCCAGCAAAACAATCAACAAATGACTGCAGCTCGTGCTTGGCGCAGTTGTCAATCAGAATGTATATGTTCGGCAAGGGGAAGTCGTCTTTCGGACTGGCCCACTTGAGGTCCCGGTAGTCGACACAGACTCATACCTTCCCGTCCTTCTTCGACACTGGCACAATGTTGGCTAACCATGTTGGATACTCCACTACCCTGAGGACCTTGGCTTTGACTTGTTTGGTAACTTCTTCCTTGATTTTCAAACTCATGTCAGGTTTGAACTTCCTGAGCTTCTGCTTTACCGGCGGACATGTCGGATCTGTTGGCAGTTTGTGAGCTACAATAGATTTACTGAGACCGATCATATCATCATACGACCAGGCGAATATGTCCTCATATTCCCTTAGGAATTCCGTGTACTCTTCTTTTTCTGACGGTGACAGGTGAACACTGATGCGCGTTTCCTTGACATTCTCTGTATCCCCCAAGTTGATAACCTCAGTTTCGTCCAAGTTAGACTTAGGCCTATTCTCAAAGTCCTTAACCTCTTTAACGACCTCTTCTGGTATATCATCCTCTTCTGAGTCTATATCCGTTTGTTGCGTTGTCTCGTCACAAGTCACAATCGTCGGTTCATCAAGATAAGTAATAGTAATGTTGTGTAAATAAAGTAAACGATAGAGAAAAATAATAAGAGCGAGATTTATAAGAAACTGAAATGCTTTGATAAATTCCATAATTGTTTGGAACATTGGAGCTCTTTTCGAAATTTAAAGAAAATACAGAAAGAAAATCAACTAGCGAAAAAGTAAAAGATAATGTATGGTGCTTTGTTCAGCCTTGCTACCCCGAAGCTTTCCAGGCCCTGGTGGTTCTGATGGACCAATTATTGAGGCACGCTCCTCGGCTCACAGCTTGTATGGAAGGGCCTTCCTCCCTTTCCTCCTCGAAAATGACATAACAGTCCATATTGTCGTCTTCCAAGAACAGATTCTTCATTGCCGCCAACGCTTCCTCTTCTTATGACCCATATATGATGTCTGCTGGCTGGAAAGTCTGCTCCAGGCGAGGTATCAGATGCTCCAATGGGTAGTAAGGACCGCGCCATGGTGGCGACCATTCACTAAACTCTTTCCAGGTGTACTCATATCCCAAACCAAAAGTGGTACCATGTTTCTTCAGCTTGATGGGTTTGGCGATTCCCTAGAGGTTTTTGCCGAGCCCCTTGCCAGGTTCGTATCCACACCAATCCAATATGCTTTCAATCTTGTTATCCCACCTTTATCTTTGTCTATGGCGTTGACTCGCCCAATATGATGGTAGGTTTCCCCGCCTATCTTCCTTCTTCTTCCGATCGCTGGGATGGTCTGGCGACTGTATATGGGATTGCTACCGTCGCCATGAATAATCACCTCTTGGTGATTCCACTCGAACTTCGCTGCCTGGTGCAGGGTTGATGCTACAGCTCCAGCGGTGTAAATCCAAGGTCGTCCCAACAGCAAGTTGTAAGATGCTGGGATGTCTATCACCTGAAAATCAACGTCGAACCACGTCGGTCTCATTTGCAGACACAAACTGATTTCCCCAATAGTGGACCTTTGGGAACCATCAAAAGCTTTGACGTTGATGGCCCCATCCTTGATCTCCTACAGGCTCTTTCCCAATGTTCTGAGAGTCACCAATGCACAAATATTGAGGCTGGACCCTTCGTCAATCAGAATCCTGGTGATGAAATAATCTTCACATTGCACAGTGATGTGCAACGCTTTGTTGTGGCTTAGCCCTTCTGGTGGCAGCTCATCTTCGTGGAAAGTGATTTTGTGACTCTCCAATACCTGCCCTACCATGTTTGCCATTTCTCTTCCAGTTATGTTGTTGGGCATATATGCCTCGCTCAACACTTTCAATAAGGCGTTCTTATGTGCGTCAGAACTTTGTAGCAGAGCTAAGATGGAAATCTGGGCTGGCGTCTTGTTCAACTGATCGATGACTGAGTACTCCTTTGCTTGTATCTTCCTCCAGAGGTCCTCAGGCCCAGTTTCAATGACGGTCGTCCAGAGGCTTGCTTACTGGACTCAGCTAGATGTTCTGGAGTATAAACCCTGCCGGTTCTGGTCATACCCTGTGCTGCAATTGCTTCTCCAGATTTGGTTTTCCCTTTCCTTCTCGCCTCGGCGGTGTAATCCCAAGGGACGGCCTTCGTATGGAATGGTGCTATGGCTGACATTGCTACAGGAATGGGTACCCTTGTTTTGGGAGGTAACACAGCAACTTCAAATGGCACAGGTGCTTTTGGGGATCCAAACTCGACCTCAATTGGTCCGGGCGCCTTTGCAGAAGGAGGTGCTTCGAACTCAAGCGGTATAGACATGTTCACTTCAGCATCCCCAGAAGGCTGGATCTGGACAACAATCGGATTAAGTGTGACTGTTGGTTTCTTCGGCTCGTCACCTTCGGCAATCAATCCAATCGACCCTTTGGGGTCCCAATCATCTTCTATCTCGATCATGTGAACGCCTCCACCCTTGTGGTCAGGCAGAGGGTTGTTGCGAACATTAGGAGCAGGCTCCTTTGCCACAATGATCTTATTGTCAATTAAAGCTTGGATCTTATCCTTCAGAGAGCGGCACTCATCAATGGTATGCCCCTTCATGCCGGAATGGTATGCACAGGTTTTGTTCGGGTTGATCCATTGGGAAGGATTTTCTGGAGTTATGGCAGGGATGGGGGTGACGTAACCAGCAGCTTTGAGCCTTTCATACAGCTGGTCGATCGGTTCGGCGATGGCGGTGTATTGTTTGGGAGGTCTACGGTCGAAGTTAGGTCGCGGTCTAGGGAAGTTTTGGCGGGTGGGAGGTGATTGATGGTGAGAAGGTTGAGTGTTGTAGGCTTGGTAGACGAGGTGTGGGTTGAGAGTATCTGGGTGAAGTGGGTTAATATGTGGGAGGCGGAGACGATTGGTAAGTAGGTGGTGGAGCTTGGTAGGAGGGCGAGGGTGCTTGGTAGTTTGGAGTAGGTTGATATGTGAGATGGGGATAGTGGGTAGGTTTGGTATTTTATTGGGGATTTTGTTCTCTGTGCAACCATCACGGCACTCACGTCCCTTTTCTTGGACGTGCCACCAGACTGTAGAGCCTTGTTGGTAGCCTGTAATGCTTCAAGGTTGGTGACCATACCACTTTTAATGCCTTCCTCGATCCTCTCCCCTAGCTTGATGATGTCAGAAAATTTCTGACCCTCAATCAGCATCAACCTCTCATAATATTGTGGGTCCTGAGCTCGGATGAAAAACCTGTTCATCTGTTCTTCTTTTATGGCCGGCCTGACCTTAGCGGCCTTTGACCTCCAACGAGTAGCATACTCACGGAATGTCTCTGTAGGTTTCTTCTTCAGATTCTGGATGTAGAATACATCTGGCGCATTCTCCGTATTGAATTTGAACCTGTCCATGAAATCGGACACCATACCTACCCAGCTTGTCCACTTCTTGGTTTCTTGGCTAATGTACCAAGATAGAGCATCTCCTTTCAGACTTCTCATAAAGAGCTTCATGCGGATCTTTTCATCCCTTCCGACTCCGACCAGCTTGTCGCAGTATGTCCTCAAATGGACTCTGGGATCCTCTGTGCCATCAAACATCTCGAACTTGGGAGGTTTGTACCCCTCGGGTAGTTCGACATCTGGCTGAATATAAAGGTCCTCGTAATTTAGCCCTTCGATACTTTTGTTTCCTTCAACACCCTGGACTCGGCTAGTCAGCTTCTTGAGTTCTGCGGCTAGGTTCCTGATGAGAGAGTCTTTGTCATCAGACGCCGGTGTGCTTGAAACAGGTTGAGTATATTGGGGTATGGTTTCCACATAGATGGGGGTGTGATGGGGATGATCCTTTGTGGAGTTTAGTAGTTCAGGAATGAGTAGTGGGGTGTTTTTCGAAGTCTGGCATGCGTTGCAGTGGTGATGGGAGCGGGTTGGTTTTGTGGTTTCGGGATGTTTTGTGGAGGTGTAGGATATTGAGCATTGGGAAACTTGACATACGGGGTAGTGAGGGAAAATGATAAGTTTGCCAAGTTCCGAACTTGGTCCAGTTCTTCCTGAAATTTCAACAACTTCTGCTCAAGTTGGGCGGCATTTTCCTTGGAAACCTGAATACCCTAAGTAACCTCTACCCGTTCACCCGAGTTCTCCTTTCTGATATTGCTCAAGTCTTCCATTTTTGCCTTGTTCTTGTTTTTGATAGGACTCGGAGGAGGAGGAGGTGCAGGGCCCTTAGATCTTGTGGAGTAGGATGATGATGCTAGAGTGGACGAACTAACCCTTTGGGAGAGGGGAATAAAACAAAAGTAAAAAAAACAAAAAGGTAACAAGTTAGTGAAGGTTATGAGAAGAAAACGTTGCAATATTTAAACACATAGTGCAAGAATATAAATCGTGTCCTAATTCGGGTGCCTCGTTGTGCCCGAGGTAGGCCTAGCGACAAGTTGATTTGGAGAACTTATGATGCTAAATGCCTCATTTTATTGATAAAAATAAGACAAATCCCAAAACGATACGAAAATTGCAGAAAGTAAAATGTCACTAATGGTCATTGGCCTTATTACATTTTAAAGCAACAGAAAAGAAAAGACTCCTAACTACTTGGTCCCAAAAGGACCTTCTCCAGACTCGGAATCTTTAGCTCCATCGAACAGCTTCAGCAGCACACGCAGTCCCAGCAGCAAATAAGCTCTAGCCAAGTGTCCTCCTTCGTTTCCCTCGGCGTTCTGGCAGTTTTCGATCCTCTGGATGAACTTCCTTTCCAACTCTACTAAACCCCGCTCCAAATACCCCAGTCGCTTATTGGCGCTGACAGCCATATCTTTCCATTCTTCAATCATCTTTTGATGGGCTTCCTGAATTTCCCGATGTTCGCTTTCGCATTCTCGAATCCTCTTGCGCAATTGGTTGTACTTAACCTGTACTTCAGCCTTTTCGTCGATGACCCTATGATCTCGAACGGACCCGGGTTGTCCCAACCCACCATGATCGTCTTCCAACCAAATTGGATAGTATGGGGTATAACCAGCATGGTATCTGTCTAGTTCTATGGATTCCTTTCCTAGGATGATTTTGCAGTGCCACATGTGTTGGGCCTGGCACTTGTGAGGGCTATCGTCATCTTGAAAGTCGGCCTTGAAGTGACTCATCTTGTCGACCTTTGGTATGACCTGCTTTCTTCCTGCCTGTCTCATGACTCGGAGAGGGGCATAGGGATAAGTTCCACTCAGACCAATGAGTATAAGAAATGGTGCGTCCCGAGATCGGACGATGAACTCTTCAGTAGGGAACCATTCAAACATCCACTGCACTTTGTCTTCTTTCAGATTTTCAAACAACTCTACCCACCCTTTAGCGTCTTCTGGTTGAGCAAACATGTTAGGCATATAGTTCATTCGCCTTGGGTGATAGAAGGCGATATGATCATCCCAGTCTCTGCGCAAAATCTCTTGCCGATATTCACCCTTTTAGAGGTGCTCCATGAGCCAAAGTTGGAGTAGTAAGTTACAACCTTCAAAGTGATTGGCCCCTCGTTGACAGTTTTCCAGGGCTCGGTATATCTCAGCAACAATCATAGGTATTATGCTAAAAGGCTGCCCGCCAATCCCTTCCATGGGAGTCTTGGTGACCATGGCTAGTCTGGTATGGATCCTAGCCTTCTTTATAGGAAACACTATCATTCCCAAAAAGCAGAACATAAAGACGAAGACCCTTCTGTGGATATGCCCTAATGAGGTGAGGGCAAATTCATCTGGGTAAGTGCGGTAGGACTTGCTATGGCCGTACCTCTCGTACAGATAGTCGAAAGGAATGTAAGAGTCCTTCAAACAGGTCAAGTCTGGGTTTTTCTTTAGTCCCATCATCTTGAGGAAACCCCTACCCTTGCGATTTTCTGGCATAAGCAAACCCGGAGTCTCCCAAGGAATACCAGCTAGCCCTCCTATTTTCTCGAGCAAAGGTGTCATTTCAAGGTCCCCGAAGCGAAACACAGATCTGTCGCTATCCCAGAATAAAGTTGCAGCCTCTATGATTTTGTTGTCGGGTTGGATTTCCAAAAGAGAAGGCAAATTTCCAAATATTTGCGGACGAGAGTCTAATCACTAGAGTGAAGGTCTTCCCACCAGCTTAGCAACCTTGGGTGAATGTTGGTTACCATGCCGAATCTGGGGACCTCATGCCTCATTTTCTGCAAAACAAAGTGTTAGACCTTTACCCCGCCGGACTCGACTATTTAAACCAATAATTAGCATAGATGGCATTTAGTTCTCCAAATAAATGCACAGAATATGGTGGCATCCGTTTGGGTTCCAAGGAAACCCAGTGGACTTTGGACAAGGCTATCTTAAAGAGTCATTATGTGGACAACATAACTGACTCGGCTAGGTTTAACAGTGATGCATGCACAGTTAAACAGAATAAGGTTTCTATGGGGTATTAGATCGGTACCCTTGAGCGGACAACTCAAGAGGGAAAGGCACGGAACTGTCGACTGCACCGCTGATCGACTGGTTTTACCGCAAATACGCCTTTGCCAAATTTAGGGGGGGTGATAATATCGGAAGGTCGCAACCACTCATTATAAGCCACAATGATGACGATTATAATTTCGTCAATTGCCACGTCCACATCCATTGATACATTCATAGTAATAATTTTGTCTTCTTTCAGACTTATCACATACTGCTATCACATTCTCTTAAGGGAATGAGAATGGAGCAAATTCAATGGGACTGGTTTCCACTTTTTGTGCCCATAATCATACATGAATTTGATCATGGCAAGACATAAGAATTTTACCNATTTCGTTCTTTGTGCAACCATCACGGCACTCACATCCCTTTTCTTGGATGCGCTGCCAGACTGTAGAACCTTGTTAGTGGCCTGCAATGCCTCAAAGTTAGTGACCATACCACTTTTAATGCCTTCCTCGATCCTCTCCCCTAGCTTGATGATGTCGGAAAATTTCTGGCCTTCAATCAACATGAACCTCTCATAATACTGTGGGTCATGAGCCCAGACGAAAAACCTGTTCATCTGTTCTTCTTCTAAATCCGACCTGACCTCAGTAGCTTCCGATCTCCAACGAGTAGCATACTCGCGGAATGTCTCCGTGGGTTTCTTCTTTAAGTTCTGGATGTAGAATACATCTGGCGCATTTTCCGTATTGAATCTGAACCTGTCCATGAAATCGGACGCCATACCTACCCAATTCGTCCACTTCTTGTGGTCTTGGCTAATGTACCAAGATAGAGCATCCCCTTTCAAACTTCTCATGAAGAGCTTCGTGCGAATCTTTTCATCTCCTCCGACTCCGACCAGCTTATCGCAGTATGTCCTCAAATGGACCCTGGGATCCCCTGTGCCATCAAACATTTCAAACTTGGGAGGTTTGTACCCCTCAGGCAGTTCGACATCTGGCTGAATGCAAAGGTCCTCATAATTCAGCCCCTCGATACCTTTGTTTCCTTCAACACCCTAGACTCGGCTAGTCAGCTTCTTGAGTTCCACGGCCAGATTCCTGATAAGAGAGTCTTTGTCATCAGACTCCGGTGTGCTTGAAATAGGTTGAGTATATTGTGGTATGGTTTCCACATAGATGGGGGTGTTGTGGGGATGATCATTTGTGGAGTTTAGTGGTTCGGGAATGAGTAGTGGGGTGTTGTTTGAAGTGTGGCATGTGTTGCAGTGTTGATGGGGAGTGGGTTGTTTTTGTGGTTTCGGGATGTTTTGTGGAGGTGTAGGATTTTGAGCATTAGGAAAGTTGACATCTGGGGTAGTGAGGGAAAATGATAAGTTTGCCAAGTTCCGAACTTGGTCCAGTTCTTCCTGAAATTTCAATAATTTGTTCGAGCTAGGCGGCATTTTCTTTGGAAACCTGAATACCCCGAGGAACCTCTACCTTTTTGGCCGAGTTATTCAAATCTTCCATTTTCCTTCTATTCTTATTCCTGATAGGACTCGGAGGAGGAGGAGGTGGAGGGCCCTTAGATCTTGTGGAGTAGGATGATGATGCCAGAGTGCACGAACTAACCTTTTGGGGAGGGGAATAAAACAAAAGTAAAAAAACAAAACAAGGTAACAAGTTAGTAAGGGTTATGAGAAGAAAACATTGCAATATTTAAACACATAGTGCAAGAATATAAATCGTGTCCTAATTTGGGTGCCTCGTTGTGCCTGAGGTAGGCCTAGCGACAAGTTGATTTGGAGAACTTATAATGCTAAATGCCTCATTTTATTGATAAAAATAAGACGAATCCTAAAACGACACTAAAAATTGTAGGAAATAAAATGTCACTAATGGCCATTGGCCTTATTACATTTAAAGCAAAAAAGAAAAGATCCTTACTACTTGGTCCCAGAGGGACCTTCCCCAGACTCGGCATCTTTAGCTCCATCGAACAGCTTCACCAGCTCACGCAGTCCCAGCAGCAAATAGGCTCTAGCCAAGTGTCCTCCTTCATTTCCTTCAGTGTTCTGGCAATTTTCAATCCTCTGGATGAACTTCCTTTCCAACTCTACCAAACCCCGCTCCAAATACCCTAGTCGCTTGTTGGCGCTGACAGCCATATCTTTCCGATCTTCAATCAGCTTTTGATGGGCTCCCTGAATTTCCCGGTGCTCACTCTCGCATTCCCGGATCCTCTTGCGCAATTGATTGTATTTGACCTGAATCTTAGCCTTTTCGTCGATGACCCTGTGACCTTGAACAAACCCGGGTTGTCCTAACCCGCCATGATCGTCTTCCAACCAACTTGGATAGTAGGGAGTATAGCCGGCATGGTACCTGTCTGGTTCTATGGAGTCCTTTCCCAAGATGATTTTGCAATGCCACATGTGTTGGGCTTGACACTTGTGAGGGCTATCGTCGTCTTGAAAGTCGGCCCTGAAGTGACTCATCTTGTCGACCTTTGGTATGACCTGCTTTCTTCCTGCATGCCTCATGACTCGAAGAGGGACATAGGGATAAGTCCCTCTCAGACCAATGAGTATAAGAAATGGTGCGTCCCGAGATCGGACGATGAACTCTTCAGTAGGGAACCATTCAAACATCCACTGCACTTTGTCTTCTTTCAGATTTTCAAACAACTCTACCCACCCTTTAGCATCTTCTGGTTGAGTAAACATGTTAGGCATGTAGTTCATTCGCCTTGGCTAATGGAAGGCGATATGATCATCCCAGTCTCTGCGCAGAATCTCTTGCCGATATTCACTCTTTTGGAGGTGCTCCATGAGCCAAAGTTGGAGTAGTAAGTTACAACCCTCAAAGTGATTGGCCCCTCGTTGACAGTTTTCCAAGGCTCGGTATATCTCCGCGACAATCATTGGTACTATGCTGAAAGGCTGCCCGCCAATCCCTTCCATTAGAGTCTTGGTGACCATGGCTAGTCTGGTGTGGATCCTAGCCTTCTTCATAGGAAATACTATCATCCCCAAAAAGCAGAACATAAAGACGAAGACTCTTATGTGGATATGCCCCAATGAGGTGAGGGCAAATTCATCTGGGTAAGTGCGGTAGGACTTGCTATGGCCGTACCTCTCGTACAGATAGTCGAAAGGAATGTAAGAGTCCTTTAAACAGGTCAAGTCTTGGTTCTTTTTTAATCCCATCATCTTGAGGAAACCCCTACCTTTGCGATTTTCTGGCATAAGCTAACCCGGAGTCTCCCAAGGAATACTAGCTAACCCTCCTATTTCCTCGAGCAAAGGTGTCATTTCAAGGTCCCCGAAGCGAAACACAGATCTGTCGCCATCCCAGAATAAAGTTGCAGCCTCTATGATTTTGTTGTCGGTTTGGATTTCCAAAAGAGAAGGCAAATTTCCCAAATATTTGCGGACGAGAGTCTGATAACTAGAGTGAAGGTCTTCCCACCAGCTTAGCAACCTTGGGTGAATGTTGGTTACCATGCCGAATCTGGGGACTTCGTGCCTCATTTTCTGCAAAACAAAGTGTTAGACCCTTACCCCGCCGGACTTGACTATTTAAACCAATAATCAGCATAAACGACATTTAGTTCTCCAAATAAATGCTCAGAATATGGTGGCGTCCGTTTGGGTTTCAAGGAAACCCAGTGGACTTTGGACAAGGCTATCTTAAAGAGTCATTATGCGGACAACATAACTGACTCGACTAGGTTTGACAGTGATGCATGCACATTTGAACAGAGTAAGGTTTCTATGGGGTGTTAGACCGGTACCCTTGAGTGGACAACTCAAGAGGGAAAGGCACGAAACCGTCGACTGCACCGCTGATTGACTGGTTTTACCGCAAATACACCTTTTCCAAATTTAGGGGGTGATAATATCGGAAGGGCGCAACCACTCATTATAAGCGTTGCTATGGTATTTGTTTGGCACGAGTGGAATATGATGTTGAAGATGTAATTACAAGAATGAAACAAGTTGTCACGTATTTACACGTTCATAAAGTAATGATTACAATAATTGCTCATAATTACAACAGTATTGAAGGAAAAGCGGTAAAAGCATTAAAGAAAAGAAAACAAAGAGCCAAGTCGGTTTCGAAGTAGAAGAGAGATAAAGACATTAAATAAAAGTAATAAAGAAGCAATAAAGTCACAAATAACATGAGTGGTAAAAGCCTAAAGAATATCCCCAGCAGAGTCGCCATGCTGTCGACGCCCCCTTTTTCTCGCGAAATCAGGTTTACGACATTTGGGAGGACAACTCGTTTCCCTTTTGGGATTTGGGTTTTTGGAATTGGAGAGTCACCACCTAATGATTAAAGTGCATTAGGACACTAGGAAGGGGTTTGAGTTTGAAGAACCAGAGTTTGGGTAAGGGCTAGAAATTATCTCGAGGGGAAGGTGTTAGGCACCCCTCAAGATCCACTAGTGTGGTTCCCGGCCATGTTATATTGTGACTTCACATAATCGAGTAAACAATTAAGGGTTCGAATATACCACATTGCAAATAAGTTGAAAAACTTTTGAAAGTAAGCAGGGAGAGCAGGAATTTATGAAAAAGATTTGAATAGTCTTAAAAGAAGAGATGAAATCAAACAAAGGGAGAAGGGTCCTAGGTTTATGATTAATATGGATCACATCAATGCAATATTCAGTAATTGCTCCTCAGAAAAGGGGCTACATGAGATATTAGCGCATCGGTCATCATCTCCATATTCTACCCTTCCCACCCCGTAAAGGTTATTAAACGCGTGAGTTGGTCACGAATACTTATTGCGTGCTATTACCCGTCCCGTCCTATAAGTCCTGGAGGGCATTTAGGACCACTATTCCTATGTGNAAGACATACCAGTTTCAGAGAAAATAAGCAAGCAAAAGTAGCCTTGAAAGAGCCAAGTTATGAACAGCAGTTCCAAAGAGATCTCAAACTAAGCAGGATTAGAAGACAGTATTGCAAGAAAGTGCGTTTCAGTGTGTGAGTGTAATTTCGTGTCTTTCTGATTACTGGAGAGTTGACTGATGATAGAAAGAGGGAGGACTAGGTCCTTATATAGTTTTTGAAAACAAGTAAGGCAGGAAAAGAGTGCTCAAACATAGAAACCAAACAATTAGTATCAATTAAGACAACTGGACTCCTTTAATTAAGGGGTCTAGGTCAAACGGCTAATCGAGATGGAATAAGGAGGAAAAAATCAGTTTACTAAGGCTTGATTAAGGTAAGGAAACCATGTAGTGCATAAACAAGACCAAATACATAGTGAGTAATTAAGGAAAGGTTGGAATAGTAGTGTTCTTTATAAAGTAAAATAAGGTATCAGTTTGAAAATTAGTCATCTACCCAAAGAGAAACCCCCAAATTTTAGGGTTTCAAATAGAATCAGAGGTGAGAAATCATTGAGAGGGGCAAACATACGCGATAGCAAACACATTGATTCAAAGGCATGCTTGAGAAAATCTTGGAATTCAAAATAGATCTCAGAAGTTTAAACAAAGCAGGTAAGAGCAATACTTAGCAGGAATACCAACAAAACTCAGTAAAGTGAAACATAATAAAAGAGCACGAACACATAGCAAAGAGTAAAGGACAAACAACCTAGTTAACATGTGAACAAGGAACAGCAAAAGATCTTGCAAAATCAAAATAAGAAAACAAACTTGAGCATAATAAGAAATAAACACACATAAGAGAGAGCAAAAGAGTGCGAAAACATTTTAAAGGAGCTTTTTCCAAAAACCCTAAAAATTGGATTTGAACGGTTTTAGGAAAGAAAATCTGGGAAAAACCCTTAAAACGTCAAGTAAGGACCAAGCATGTCACAGATCTAAAAGAAATGAATGAGTATGGAACCTCAGAAGGCTTAAAATGGCAGAGAAGACCCTAGAATGAGAAGGTCTTGAGGAAAGTTGGATCCTGAGTCGAAGAGACTCATATTGCCTTGAACACGCCGGAAAATGGCCGTAGAGGCCATAGATCTTGCAGATCTGAGACAGATCTAAAGGAAACCGTGGATGTCAGGCCTCCAAACTTCGAGTAACTCAAGCTGATGGTGAGGGAGAGGGAGCACAGGCCATCCATGGCCAGGGGTACCATGGATTCCAGTGGAAGTGAGACGGAGATCGGTGGAATAGGGTTAGGGTTTCGGAGGGCTAGAGAGGTTTTTTGGGAGATGAAGGGAGTTTAGAGGCGGTGTCTTTGTGCAAATGAATAAGGGTTAGAGGGGTTAGGGGATTAAAAAGGGAAAGAACGAGTTATAGCTGTTGATCAAAACGATCAACAGCCAAGATTTAAATAGAACCGGACGGGTTCAAGAAATAGGGCTAAGGGGTCGGATCAAAATCAAAATTGGGTCGATTAATATTGGGGTGGAATTGGGGTCAATTGAGGCTACAATTGCAATTGGAAATAGCTATGTATTAAATAACCAATTTCTCCCCTTTTAATTTTTTTTATAAGATAATTAAACTGATGTTAAAAATAAATTAAAAGACTGAACTAATTAATAATATATAATCATTAATCTAAAAAAACTGGGAATGATTTGGTAATTATAAAATGCTATTAATTGTAAAACAGGCTATAATTGCAATTATACAAAATTTAGCTTTAAAAATGCCAATTAAATTTATATAGAAATATGTAATAAATCACCTTAATTATATTTTGGTGTAAATACGAGAATAGAAATAAATTATTCACCAGAGTGATAATTTGGGAACAATTATTGGATTTTGCATCGTTAAAATAGACAATAAATTAATTTTAAAAATCTTAAAATTTGGGAAAAGTACCAAAACTCGTGGGCATGCTTATATATGCATACACATGCTATTTTGAAAGTTTTTTTTTTTTTTTGAGTATGAAAATACATAGGGAAAAATTGGGTATCAACAGCTGTCTCCCTCTGCATTTTTCTGCATTGCATAAGGCTACCATTCTGCCTTCCGAAACTAAACGCTGTCTCCCTCTGCATTTTTTCTACATTGCATAAGGCTACCATTCTGCCTTCCGAGACTAAACGTTGTCTCCATCGGCATTTTCTGCATTGCATAAGGCTACCATTCTGCCTTCCGAGACTAAACGCTGTCTCCCTCTGCATTTTTCTGCATTGCATAAGGCTACCATTCTTCCTTCCGAGACTAAACGATGTCTCCATCTACATCTGCATGGCTGAAATATTGCCACATACTGTACTGCACGACTAAAAGATCGCCTCATACTACATCTGCATGGCTGAAAGATCGCCACATACTACATCTGCACAGCTGAAAGATTGCCTCATACTGCATTGCACGGCTGAAAGATCGCCTCATACTACATTGCACGGCTGAAAGATTGCCATATTTGCACGGCTGAAAGATGGCCACATGCTACTGCATCCTTCATGGACTGAAATATCGCCAACTTATCCGAAGGCGTCATCGTTCGGAGGCACCATCCTTATAGCCCGAGAACACCATGTCATGGCCTGAGGATCCCTTTTCAATCTTTTGCAAATCATTATTCAAAGGCATCATGGTTCGGAGGCACCATTTTCATAGCCCGAGAGCATCATTTCATTGCCTGCGAATCCTTTATTACATGCTTCATGGCCCAGGACGTCATGGCCTAAGGACGTTATCCTAAGCGTCTGAAGGCAGCATTCATGGTCCGATGGGAACTTGCAACATGTCCAATTTTATGCACATTATACGCTTGTATTATTTCTATTTGCAGGTAAAACCGGCATGCAACGGCCGTCCCGGCAGGAGCCCGCTCCGGTGCCTGCAGCCTCATCAAGCCTAACCATTCCAGTAAGCCACTCACTCATCTAGCCCAAAATATTGCATCCGTTCTTGGAAAATACCCGTCGGCATACTACCGCCGACGGATCCTGAACTACATACGGCCTGATTCCTGTAAAACCAGGGATATGTAGGCAACTGAGAAGCCAGGGTGCGTCCTAAACCTCTCCCAAACCATTTCGCTCGGTCAAAATTGGCCATCATATCTTTACCCGAAAATTCTTTATTATTCCCGGGTAAAGAGGGGTAGTTGTTGACACGCAATTTTTCCCTACATATATTTTACAATATGCAAAATACTTTCAAAACAGCATATATGTGCATATATAAGCATATCCAAGTGTTTTATTATTTTTTTTCACAATTTTGAAAGATTTAAATTGATTCATTTTCCCTTTGTTATCTATAAAATCTCAATAACTACTTCCAAAACTATCATTTTGGTGATTTACCTATTGTATTCTCATATTTATGTTAAATGTAGCCAAGGGAATTTTTATATATTTTTTACAAATTTATTTAGTATTTTTTAAGCTAAATTGCATATAATTGCAATATTAGCCCCTTTTAATATCTCATTGCGTTTATATTCATAAAAATCAAGCCCAATATTTTTAAATTGATTATTATAAATTATAAATCTTTTTAATACTTTTAATTTGTCCTCAGAAATTATTTTATTATTTTTTATAAATTAAAATACGGAAAAGTGCCTATTTAAATTATAGCCAGATTTGGCTTTCAGTTGTAGCCTAAATTGAACCCATTACATAGCCCAATTTCATACCCAATTAACCCAACCCAAACCCGAAATACACCTACCCGACCCAGAACCAATTAAATCATGGTCGTTGATCTTTCAGATCAACGGCCCCGATTGATTCTTGCCTTTTTTAATCCTAAACCACCCCCAACCCTAATCATTTCCCAGAATCCGCCGCCCTAAGATCCTCTCCTCTCTCAGCAACTCTCAACCAAACCCTAGCCGTCAACAGCCGACTCCCCATCTCCGGCCATCTCCGGTCACCTCTCATCGTCTCTTAAGCCTTCAATGGCTTCTCTCATGCTATGCTTGTCTTTTCTAAGGTCCTCAGGGGCTTGGGGACATGCAGACCTGCGTCTAGCGTTCATCTCCGGCCTATTCTTGGCTATTCCAGGGTGATTTCAAGCAGAATCGTTCTATATTTGACACGATCTTTGAGTTTCTAGACAGGTTTCTTCGTCTTATTATGGGTTCTTCTGAAACCCTAATTTCTGCCTATATCTCCTAGATCTATACAGATCTAGAACGATTTGAGTTTGTTCCTTTAATTTTTTACATTGTCCTTAAGGTTTTCTACAAGAATCATGTGGTATCAAATGTTTTTCATCTTCTTTTAAAATTAGGGTTTTCGGAACTTCTTTTAAAACCTTGTTTAACTGATTCTTTGTGTTTTAACTTATATTTCTTGCATATCTTTAACTTGTCTATGTTGAAAACCCTAATTTTTTTAAGGGGTTCTTTGTTTGGTTTTGTGTATCAGCATGACTGGCCGGTTCTCGTTTTGAGTTTATGTGATTTTTTGTGACTATCTTGCCTTGATATATTTCTACTCAATTTCTTAGCCTAAACTTACACTGATTGCATGTGCTTGTGTTCATCTTAATTGTTCAAAACTTGCCTCTTTCTCATTGAATCAGTATTGTTTGAGTCTCTTGTTTGCTAGAGTTGTATGTCGACTCTTAACCATCTATGTCTTACTTTATTTATATGCAAAACATTGACTCATGACTTCCTTTTAATTGATTCTGATTTCCCTGTTTCTTAGTCTAATTTGAACACTTTCCCTTAAACCTTCAATTCCTACCCTATCTACTCAATTTGATTGATTTGTGTACCTTTTCCGCATTGGTTTTTGATTCTTACTGACTATCTCCATAATTAGAGTTTTCTAAACATAGCCCTAATTATTTACCCTATACTTACTGAATTTGAAATCTTTCCTTGTTGGTCGTACATTGATTTCTTTCCTTATTTGTTACTTGTCCTTACCGTTTAAACTATTTCCCTTAAATTATGGGAGTGCTTGTACTGATTTTGCTCTAACTGATTCTGAGTTCCATAATTACTATGCTACTATGATTCATGCCTTATTTTACCTAGTTTCGAACTACTATATATACATACTCTCTCATTAACACAACGACACGAACTTTTTAGTTCTGAACACACACTTATACTCAAAAAGAAAATTCCCTCTTGCTTATAACTACATGTGCTATTGTTTGCTTAGCCGACTGAAAGCCAAGGCTATACCTTGAAGTCCTGCTTACTTTCTTTACTGCACTTTGCTTCTTTAACTGGTATGTTCTGATTAATTTTTTCAGCATCAACAACAACATATTTCTTTATTGTTTCTTTCCTTCCAGTCTGCCTCCTATTTGTATTTAGATAGTTCCATTATTAATACATGCTATGTCTGCCCTTCTGTCTGAATAAATGCTTTTGTTATTTATCATAGCTTGTGGACTTTGAATCCCCCATCCCTAATGTAGTTAGTATCTGTGGTTGGTTTGGGGCATGACAGCATTGAACATTGCTGTTCATGACCCAAACTTGATCCCTTTTGGATCACAACCTCTATGTTTCCCTTACCTGTTGTGTGTTCTGGCTGATTTAGAGGCATGTCAGCACTTCCTATTGCTGTCCATGCCCAATGTTAACCCATGCCTAAGTGTATAGGCTCCTTTGCAATGGATTCCCAATCCCCCGCCCCCCCCCCCCTTTTTTTTGAAGTTATTGATTCCCTGAAATGTTAATGGCTTCCCCCCATCACCCTTTCCCTCTCCTTTATTCCCTCAGCCCTTAAAACTCTATTCCTGCACTCTCACTATCTCCTTAGAACTTAAGTTCTGCCCCCCTCATGTGAGCCTTGCTTGGGACCCCATGAGCTCCCCCTGAACTTAGACACATGAGGGCTGGCATTTCCACACTGCACTCATCTTTATTTTGGTTGTGTAACTTGGGTGTGAGCACTGCCCGGGGTCCTATTGAGGCCCTTAGGGAACTGTGACACACCCAGGTCTGAGAAAAGCTTTGAAATCATGGCATTGGCAAAGATACGGTTCCTTGCATATCTCAGATAGGAAGTCAAATCAGGCTTTGCTATGGTCGTAGCTTTTTCTTTCATTCTTTCTTTTGTAATTCAGTATTTGTGGTTTGTAATATGTTGTAATAAACATTTGGGTATGGCTAGTGAAAAGGGTTGGGTGATCATGTATGCTCAAGGG
The DNA here is from genome assembly GCF_001879085.1 of Nicotiana attenuata. Taxonomy (NCBI): domain Eukaryota; kingdom Viridiplantae; phylum Streptophyta; class Magnoliopsida; order Solanales; family Solanaceae; genus Nicotiana; species Nicotiana attenuata. The sequence continues at coordinate 143,024 of NW_017672767.1, read as the reverse complement.
TATATTTAAACTCTTTGTGTTCAATTCTGCATTTTTAGACACCATGTCTATAGGGTTTATCTCATTTTCTCCATTATCAATGTCACACCTAGATAACCTGCCTATAGGACGTATTTAAATTCTGCATGCCACTTAGATATCATGTTTTAGGTTCTAAACAACTAAAAATAAGTGTCATGTTCGTAATGCTGAAATCAGTAACATATAGAAATCATGCCTATAGGGGTTCTTAAATAAATCTGATTCGCTTCATTCATACTCAATGTTAGATATCATGTTCATAGGGTTTAAATCAGCAATAATAGATACCATCACCTGCAGAACCTGAAACTGGTCAGTTCAAAATCAGTCTATTCTGAATCGGTATTAAACAATCCAATTCCCTTACTTATCAAGATTTAGCAAGCATGCCTATAGGATCTCAAACAATTCATTTTTTACTGTTTCGTCGCTTTCTGAATTAATGTAGGTATCATGCCTATAGGACTCCGTTTAAACACTTAGGCAAGCCTTAGATAATAACATCAATAAAATTGAATTCGTCTTTGTTAATTAGTAACTGCTCCAACCAGCAGGCAGGTCGATTTGGGCTTCTTATCTGAGGTATCTGATGAATCTAGCTCTGAATCAAACTCCCCTCGTCTTTAGTATTATAATCAGACCCTAAAAAGTATGTGTAAGTCATGATAGTTATGTTCTTTTGTTCAAGGAGGTATATTTGAGCCTGTATCTGTTTATATGCTCCCCCAACATGCAGTATGTGTTTTGTATGTCGCCTTAGACTTTTATCCTTTAAAACCAATTTGCCTAATATCCCTTCCCTTTAGGAATAGTAGTCCTACATACCTCCGGGACTGATAGGAATGGGACGGGTAATAGCATGCAATAGTAATCGAGACCAATCCGCGCTTTAATACCTTAAAAAGGGTGGAAAGGGTAGATATGGATATGATGACCGGTGCGCTAATACCACGTGTAGCCCCTCTTCTGAGGAGTGATTACCGGGTATTGCATTGATGTGATCCATATATTAAATAAACCTAGGACCCCCTTTCCCTTATTTTCCTTTTTTTTTAAAAGCATTGCAACTCCTTGTTTAAAATCAGCTTTAATTGCTCTCTCATACTTTGTTCCCTTTCAAACATTTGTTATTTGAAATCCCCTCTTGTTTGAGCCTTATTTGTTTATATGTTAACGGCACCCAAATTCACAATGACTGTCTGGCCGAGAACCATACTAGTGGATCCTGAGGGGTGCCTAACACCTTCCCCTTGGGATAATTTCAAGCCCTTACCCAATCTCTGGTTAATCAAACATAGAATTGAATCTCTATTGGTGTCCTAATGCACCTTAACTCATTAGGTGGCGACTCTTCAAATTCTAAACCCAGTTCCCAAAAGGAATGAGTTGCCCCAAAATGTCAAAACCCAATTTCGCGAGAAAAAGGGGGCGCGACACCCTAAACCGTGAAACTGGGCTTCAATGCTCTGATTATCCAATCTGATTCACAATCCTTATTCGACTTGTAGTGCCCGAAGGGTTTTCACCATCAAGCCTCTCTCATTTTGTTCTTTCTCTCAACTCACCATCGTCTTATGGTGCCTGTGAAGGTTTTCACCAGTAAGACTCTCTAATTTTGTTCTTTTCTTCTTATTTCCTCTGATCCTACAGATGTCAAGGCATTAACCATGGTAAAAACATCATATACTCTTGCCATGTCTAAACTCAGCACTCTCAAAGATTATCTGGGAGGTCTTTTTTGGACTGTAATGTGGCTTTTGGACAAGGTTAGAAAGAAAGGATATCATAAAGGCTCAAATAACTAAGACAACAGGGTTAATTTATTTACACTTTTGGAATCCATTCTAAAAACTTTGCCCCAATTTCTAAAACAAGGGAATTTGATTCTTTTTTTTCTTTTTCTTTTGCTGGAGTTACTAAGAAAGATTGCCCCACTCTCGACTTCGTGGGATTATGAAATATTTTATTTGGTATGACCGAACCATCTGCCTACGTGTCTTGTAGTGACAAGAATCAGGTCAAACGTAGTTCACACCTAATTCTTGTTTTTTTTTTGCTCTTTTTCTTTTCTTTCTTTTTTTTTCCTTTTTTTTCTTTTTTCTTTTTTTTTCTTTATGATTTTTTGATTGATTTTTTTTTTGGACTGAACTTTCTAATACCAAACCCAATAGGGGCATGATTTTGTTTTTGATATATATTCTTTTAATGACTCTAACTTGATTTAAAAGAGGTGAAGTTAAAGAAATCAGCACAAGCTCAAAGGGGTGTCAAAGGGTATAAAGTGTTTGGATAGCTGAAAGGGGGCCTCCCAATCTCTAAGAATACCAAGTATAACACATGCAACCTGAAGATGAAAAATGAAGATCATGCATAGCATTTCGTTTGCAGCATCGGCGTTGGTATCACAGATATGCGTTCCACCTTTCTTTAGTGCCTTGTCAAGTACAGAGCTCTTCTTGGGTGACTTCTTCTTCAAAATGGATGTGCTCCGTTAGCTTGCAGCAAACTCCCTTGGCTTCATGTTGTAACTTGAGATGCACTCGAACTCAAAGTTGCTTGCTTCAAATTGTCTGGGACGCACTTTCTTGTAACAAATTCTTGTCGTCCTCTTAACTTCCCAAATTATCTGACCCAGTTTCATACAGTTCGGGCTTTAAATGATCTCAAAATGTCCAAATCTGTACCTATTTCCCTCAAATGTCCCTATTATCTTCAAAATTGTTTCATTACTTCATGATTAAAATAACCTTTAAGACCAGGCCTAGAAGTATGTGTGCATGTCATGTCACTAGAGCCAGCATGAAAAGAACTATAAAAGAAAAAAAGAACTAAACAAAAAAATGACTAGAAATAACAGAAAACAAGAGATTGCATTAAACGGACGGTGAAAGGGTTTGAACAACAAAACAAGCCAAATAAACTAGGTTACAACCCCGGAACAAACCTGGATAATACTGAATGAGTTACTATGACTAAAGGAAGTAGGCAAAATAAAAGGATAGAAGGGTTTGGTCACAAGACAATATCCGGATTACAACCCTGAAATAACCCGGACAACAGAAATGACAACAAAATAAACCACCAGGACTCCTCTGGCTAGCCAAGAAAGGAGAGTCTTTCCAATTACCAAGATTGACATCTTAGCCACTGAGTTCCACATCAATATCGCCGATGCCCTTACAACTTTCAATCACATTGACCTCAGCAAATAGCTTTTGGGTCCCTTTTGCCAACTCGTTCTTAAGATCAACTTTTGGAACTGAGACTGATAGCGCTAAAAACTTTGCTACAAGTGGCCCTCCAAGAAGTTCACAAGAGTTCTCATATTCATTTTAAACACAAATCATGCCCACCATATGTGTCTCATTATGAACAGGCAATGAATTTTGGCTAGTATCCGATGCATCTGAATTTTTCACGGTAATGTCACCTGCATCAATAAACTTTTAGACAGCTCTTTTCAGATGCCAACACTTTTCAATGCTATGCCCCGAGGCATTAGAGCAATATGCACACCTCTTTGTTGCTGCCTTTGGAAGGGGATTCGGCATTTTTATTTGAATCGGCTTCAACATGTCCAATTGCCTCAATCATTGGAACAAACTTGCATATGATTCTCCAATAGGAGGGAAAGACTTTTCTCTTTGTTGCTGCCTTCTCATTTTGAACTCCGACCTTGGCCGGAACCTCTTTCGGGTAGGTGGTTGATATGCTTGAGGAGGCGGGTAAGACATTTGTGGATATGGTGCAGGCCATTGCGGGTCTCGTGGATGTGGAGCATATGGCGGTGCATTATGGATAGAGTACTAGGAAGGTTAGGTATGACCTTGGGGATTTTGTGGAGGAAAGTAGCACTGGGAAGGATTATCTGGAGTACGAGGATATTCATGGGGTCGGTATTGAGGCTGAAAGCGTTTAGCAGGAATGCCCACTGGATCCTGTCGTTGGCGGGACTCAGCAACATCTTTTCTATCAAACGGAGAACTGACCCGAGCAACTTATTCGTTCCATCTGAGCCAAAACTCCCTAAAACATCCCTCGGGTTTCTTTTCCATCTGAGATAGGTAAGAGTGGTCTGGGATAATTCCTACATTGTACTAAAAGTGTCGAACAAAATCTTGAGCCATGTCATCCCATGCATGCCACTTCTTGACATCTCGATGAGTATGCCATTCCAAGGCTGCTCCAGTTAGGCTTTCACTGAAATACGCCATCAACAACTTATCTTTCCCGCCAAGACTTCTCATTTCGCCGCAATAACCCCTCAGATGGGCTACTGGATCTCCACATCCGTCATACAAATCAAACTTTGGCATCTTAAACCCAGCAGGCAGTTGGATGTCAGGAAATAAGCACAAGTCTTTGTAAGACACGCTCATCTGTCTCCCTATCCCTTTCATGTTTCTTAAAGACTGCTCTAAGATTTTCACCTTCCTAGATATCTCATCTTGCGGCATTGTCTTAGCAGGCTTTTCAGTTTCACCGGGAGGCTCAAAGTTAGGAGCGTGAGAAGTTGCTTCTGGAGCATAGTGTTGGGCATCGGAGACTTTGAACACAGTCTCGCTAGAGGATCGAGGAAAGGTAGATGGTGGATGAGCTACGAAAACATGAGTGGTCAAAGGAGCGAGATATGAAGTGGTTCTGGGGGTTGGAGTGTGAACGGGTTGTGGGAAGATATCCTGGACTTGTGACAGTGGCAGAATGGTGACAAGGCTTTCAGTGTAGTTAGTGGGAACTGATGGTGGAGGACGCCCACTATCCAGGTTTGGTATATTTCGGCCATCTGTCCTTTGAACTTTAAGACCTCTTCTTTCAACTCAGATTCTTACTCAACAATCTCCTTAGACGGATCAATAACACCTGTGTCCCAATCTTTGCTAGCCATGGCTACCTTGCTCTTTGACCTTGTATTGTATGGATGAGTTACTTAAGAACCACAAACCAACCACTCTTCTGCTCATTGAAGATAACAAAAGGAACAAAATGGGGTCATCCTGTTAGCATTAGGGCATTTAACAGCTAAAAATATCACATTGTGTGCAATGCACCTAGCTACGATTAACGGTTCTAGAATGACTTCGAGGGTCACAAGGTCACTTGGCATCATCCCAATTTTGTTTATTTCAATCTTCTCTTTTCTTTCTTTTTTAGCACTTCTTGGCTTGCTCATTTTCCTTCCTCTTTTTCTCTTCTAATTATAACTCTTTTCTTTCCTTTCATTTCTCGCATCCCATAATTTCACCTTTTTTTTTCTTTTCTTTTCTTTTTTCCTTTTTTTTTCTTTTTCTTTTAATTTTTTTTTTAAAAATGATTCGATCGAACCCTATGTAGGTTGCCTACGTATCATGACGCCACATGAATCAGATCTTTGCGTAGTTCGGGAAGATCGGGAATAAAGTGAACAAAGTAACGTTCTCTTTTTCTTTTTTTTTCTTTGAAACAGATACTCTATGAGAAATTATTAAGGAAATATTTTTGAAACCTAGAAGAGAAAAAATATTTTTGATTCTTTTTTTATTTTTTAGGAAGGAAATCTAAAGAATGAACCGAAGAAAAATATTTTCAATTTTCACTTGATATCTTGAAGAAAGATTTCGAAACAAGAAACAAAAAAGATAAAAAAATTATTTTTGAATTTCAGTTTTTGATTACCTAAAGGGAGAAACTCTAAAGATAAATGAAAGATAAAGTATGTTTTTTTTTCTTCTATGTATAATGTCCTAAAGTTCTAGTGAAAAATAAAAAGAATATTTTTTTCTGTTTTTCACTAATTTCCCAAAGAAAACCTCAAAAGAAAATCTTTTCGGATTTTTGGAATTGAAATCTTAAAGAATACTTCTAAAGAGGTATCAAAAGAAAAAATTCTTTTTTTTTTTAATTTTTAGTCTTAATATACTAATGGAAATATAAAAGCAATTTTTTTTATTTTGAGTTCTAGATATTAATTTCCTAAAGGAAAACCACCTCAAATAAATTTTTTTTTCAATTTCTAGAATTAGTATTCTAAAGAAACATCTAACGGAAATATAAAAACGCAAAAATTCTTTTCTTTTTTTTTTGGATTTTTGATTTATAACACATCTTTTTAAAATACAAAATAGGAAGTACAATAACAAAAGACTCAAAAACTTAACTAGACTATGAAAGACTCTAATTACTGTACAAACTAGAAGGTGAAAGACGACATAAAAAGAAAAACAGACTCAAAATATAAGAAATAAATAAAATAAATAAATAAATAAAATCTCCTTAAGCAACTCATGAATGAGCGATCCTGACTGGATGGTCCTAGAGCGTCTGACATGCTCAAACTCCAGTAAGTAGATCCACAACTGTATGAGAAAATTAAGACCACATAAAGTTAAAGACCTAGAACACTATGTGAGACAATAACGCTTCCTATCGGACACATGCAAGATATGATTGAGGCTATTTTTACAAAATGGCTTATGTGGCCAAAATATGGCTAGAAGTGCAAAATTTGACTAAGACCCCGCGAAGCCAAGAACCTAAGACTCACTAGGATGACCGGACCCTATGTGGGTTGCCTACGTATCCCGCCCGAGAGACGAGAATCAGGTTCGCCTAGTTCGGGTAGATTGGATACGGGTTAGAATTAAAAAAAAATAACTAATTTAGAGAAAATATACTTTTTGTCTTTTTTAAAAAATGATGAAACATGTAAACTCTTTTTTGGATTTTCTTTTTTCTTTTTTTTTCTTTTATTCTCCTTTTTTTTCGAAAAAAGATGGGAAAGTCCAAAACCTATTTTTTTTTTTTTGAAATTTTCATTTTCTCTTTGTCTTTTTCTTAAAAAAATGTGAAAGAAAAACATAACTGGGACCTACGTGCTTTATTTTTTACACTTCACTCTTTTTTTATTTATCCTCAACCCTCATTGGTCCGTCAAATGACCCCTTTAACCCTTTAAGATTGCAACATGTAGCATATAGGATGCATCAGGATGGTCTTTTATTTTTGGGGTACACCTGTCCTAGACGGACCTAACCTCTATGTTGAGTCCCCAAAGTCAAATGCACGTGATGCAAACAAGCGTTCCTACTAGGGATTCGGCATGGGGCTATGTTATTCTAGGTTTAAAACCTGGATGTATTGTTCTAGACCTAGCTTACCCGAGCGGACAACTCGAGCCGGGGAGGGGGGGGGGGCAGCGTACCGATAACCAAAAGATCATCCGGCTATGCAACTTGTCCGAACCTCGTTCTAACTTGGGATATGACACTAACAGAAAAGAAGTCACGCCAGCGTGCACTTCCCAGAAGATTAGAAGAGAAGGATTTTGCAGTAGTTTATATACAGTTCAAATAATATCAAAGCGGTAAAAAGCGGCATTTAGCACATCATGCTCAAACATGTAACAAAAATCAGATAATAAATAAAAGCCAAATATAACAATAATTCTAAGCTTGAATACTTGAACCCTGAACCAGAAGTTCTGGGTTCTTTTCGCCAGCAGAGTCGCCAGAGCTGTCGTACCTTCTTTTTCTACTCCCGGAAGGGGATATAAGGGAATTTTTTCCAATTTAAGTGATAATCGAAACGGGATTATTTATATTAAATTTAGAGTCGCCACTTGTGATAATTTATGGTGTCCCAAGTCACTGGTTTAAAATCCCGAATCGAGGAAAGTTTGAATTTGTTTTATATTCCGCGAAATACAGAAATTCGAGTAAGGAATTCTGTTAACCCGGGAGAAGGTGTTAGGCATTCCTGGGTTCCGTGGTTTTAGCACGGTCGCTCAATTATTATTATTGGCCTAATTATCTGGTTAATTACATATTTAAAACCTATGTGCATTTTAACTTTCTAACCGTTTTTAATGTTTTTAGGAAAATTCTTGATCGTCATACACTTATTTGTTTTTGAAAACAGATCGTAAACCACGCTACATGAAATGCACCCGCGGTTCACGACATGTTTATCTTTTTTAGCATTAATGGAAATGGAAGTCGGGTCACATGAAATGTACACCCGGATTTAGAAATTACGAATCACAGCTACGTCACGGGAACCGTACCCGTAGCTATAATAATCTATTGTAACGCGTCTATTGCAAACTACGAGAGTTCATTTTTAACATTAGCAAAGGTATTTATGTGAGGGCCATAGACAACGTGATTGGATGGTACACCTCAATTTTATCTTAAAATCTATAGGAACACATTCCACTGCTAGCAATTAAACCCACCATTCTAATCGGTGCCAAATTATTCTTATAGCCTAATCGAATCAAACGACAGTCCGAACCATCTTTCAAGCTATTATCGTAAAGCCCAATCAGGAAGATATTCGATTACTAATTAGATTTGATGCCATATTCCTAACATTAACAATCATTTCGAGTACATCAATAGTGAAGCTAAAATCATGTCTTAACATCATAGAATTAATCCAAGGCATTCGAGGCATGATAGTTAACTAAATATAAATAATGAATAAAAAAACAATTAGAATAACATGTAGTCAACCATAGTTATTTGAGACAGTGATCTAAATATAAGTGCTAAACGTATAAGGGTACCACCCAAAACAGAATAAAAAAACAAATGCAGTAAATGTACAGATCTTGCTTCTTCATTTTGCTTTCCAACTATGGTGGTTAGACTTGTTTATAAACTTATTCATTGTGTAAGAAATATATTGTAGAAATTGTAATATTATATTCACATAACAAACAAATAGGTAAAGATAAACCACTTTCAACACTTAAATAGATATATAAATCTCTGCTAAGATAATCTCATGGTAGTATTCATTCCATAGGCAACATGAAGTAAAGTAAATTGCAAGACAAAAACGCACAAAAGATTTAACCAAAAAAAAAAAGAAAAGAAACAAATCTATAAAAATATGTTTACTGCATCAACCAAAGCAAACCAGCTAATTAACATAAGATGTGATATTCAGACTTCACGTTTGCATTTATTGACTTGAAATTAGATTATTACAAAATGAAGAACATACCTAGATGTGACCAAATCAGATAATAAATAAAATGAAAGTCTGAAATTAAGTGGAAACTCAGCCGAAATCCAACAACCACAGCTTCAAGAAGTTCCCCTTTCTAAACCCAGAAAAACAAAACTTGAGAGCTAAGAGAGGAATGTTTTTTTGTTCTATTTTTCTTTCTGCCGTGTGTGTTCTCCGGCGAGTTCAGGGGTGAGGTGTGCGACTAGTTCTCTGGTAGGTTGACTGGCGTGGTGCTTGAGAGGTTGGGGTTTGGATGATTTTAAAGAGTGGTCGTTTGAAGTGGTGAGGGGTGTGGTGGAAGGCAGCGGCACGGCTGTTCTTGGTTGTTCATAGCAGGGGTTGGTGTCTTCTTTCTATGGTGATCTGCTGTGGAAAACATAAGTGAAGGGTTGTCTAGATTCAGAAGAACAACGGCGGGTTCTTTTTCCCTTAGACTTCTAGGGTTCTAGCGTTGCCCATCTCTCCAACATCTGAAGGTTTCCTGTCCAAGAGATGAAACGGCGGATTCCTTAGTTCTAGGGGTCTTGGGGTTATGTCTATTTCTAGAATTAATTAGGTTTTAGGGTTATAAAATCAGATGAGGGGTTTGTGGGCTAAGGAAAATGGGCCATCCGAATTTGGGCTCAAGGACTAGTCCGAAATTGGGCCATCTTCTTGCCCAAAATTGAGCCAAAATTATCTTGAATAAACTAACAATTGGGCTTCATAGAAAATCTGGATCTCATTAACTAAAAGCCTAAGTTTTCCTCATCTAAAATATTTACAAAATATTTACAAACATGTAAGACTACTCCTAATTAATTAAAATAAACTTTTTAAAATAGAATTAACTATTAAAAGTGAAACTATTTTTGTATTTTTAAATTTTATGAAAGATATATAAAATAAAATAATTTTTTTTTTGTAACTTTCATTTTGTGACGAAATAAAGTAAAAGAGTCAAAATTAGTTGAAATAACTATATTAGACCTAAACTAAGTATTTAAATGCTAAAATATGTAAAATCTGGGGGAGGGTCAAAAATTAAATGTTTACAAGGTCATCACATTCTCCACCTCTAAAACAGCTAGTCGTCCTCGAACGGACATAGAAAAGTACCTGGACTGGTGAAAAGGTGGGGATATTTACTCCACATGTCCGGCTCGGACTCCTAAGTAGCTGCCTCAACGGGATGACCTCTCCACTGCACTCGAACAGAAGGATAACTCTTCGATCTCAACTGACGAACCTACCAGGCTAGAATAGCCACCGACTCCTCCTCATAAGTCAAATCCTTGTCCGACTGGACAGAGCTGATACCTAACACGTGGGACGGATTGCCATGATACTTCCGGAGCATGGACACATGGAATACTTGATGAACTACTGATAAACTGGGTGGCAATGCGAGATTGTAAGCCACCTCTCCAACTTTCTGAAGAATCTCAAAAGGTCGGATATACCTAGGGCTCAACTTGCCCTTCTTCCCAAACCTCATCACGCCCTTCATGGGTGATACCCGGAGTAACACTCTCTCTCCAACCAAGAATGCAACATCACGAACTCTACGGTCGGTATAACTTTTCTTGCCTGGACTGAGCTGTGCGATGTCGATCCTGAATAATCTTGACCTTATCCAAGGCATCATGTATCTGTACCAACAACCGAGTCTCCCCCGGCTCGAACCATCCACCAGTCAATCGGGCCTACCTATCGTATAATGCCTCATAGGGAGCCATCCGAATGCTCGACTAGTAGTTGTTGTTGTAGGCAAACTTTGCAAGTGGCAAGATCAAATCCCAAGAGCTTACGAAGTCTATAACACTAGCACAGAGTATATCCTACAATATCTGAATAAGTGCGCTAGGACTGTCCGTCCGTCTGAGGATGAAATGTTGTGCTCAACTAAACCTGTGTGCCCAACTCACATTGTACTGCCCTCCAGAAGTATGAGGCGAACAACGTACCTCGATCAAAAATGATAGACACGGGCACATCGTGAAGACGAATGATCTCGCGGATGTAAATCTCAGCCAACCGCTCTGAAGAATAGGTAACTGCCACAGGAATGAAATGCGGTGACTTGGTCTGCCTGTCCAGTATGACCCAAACCGTATCGAACTTCCTCTGAGTCTGTGGGAGTCCAACAACAAAATCCATAGTGATACACTTCCACTTCCACTCGGGAATCTCTATCTTCTGAAGCGAACCACCAAGTCTCTGTTGCTCATAATTTACATGCTGAATATTTAGACACCGAGCTATGTATGCAACTATATCCTTCTTCATCCTCGTCCACTAAAAATGTTGCCGCAAGTCCTGATACATCTTTGCGGCTCCCGGATTAATAGAATACCGGTTACGGTGGGCCTCCTCTAGAATCAACTCACGAGGTCCATCCACGTTAGGCACACAAACACGACCCTGCATCTTAAAACTCCATCATCTCCAACAGTAACCTGCTTGGCATCACCGTGTCGCCCCGTGTCCCTAAGGATGAGAAAATGAGGTTCATCATACCGCGGCTCCCTGATGCGCTCAAACAATGAAGACTGAGCGACTATACAAGCTAGAACATGACTGAGCTAAAAAACATCCAACCTCACGAACTGATTGGCCAAGGCCTGAACATCTAATGCAAGCGGCCTCTCACCGACTGGAATGAACGCATGGCTGCCCATAATTACTGACTTTCTAGTCAAGGCATCGACCACCACATTGGCCTTCCCGGGATGATACAAGATGGTGATATCATAGTCTTTCATTAGCCCTAACCACCTCTTTTGCCTCAAATTGAGCTCTTTTTGCTTGAACAAATACTTCAAAATCCGATGATCCGTGAATACCTCACACTACAAGCCGTAGAGATAATACCTCCAAATCCTCAACGCATGAACAATTGCTGCCAACACTAAGTCATGAATAGGGTAATTCTTCTTGTGAACCTTTAGGTACCACGACACATATGCAATTATGTTGCCATCCTACATCAATACCGCACCAAGTCCAATATGGGATCCATTGCAATATACTATATAAGATCCTGAACTTGTGGTCAACACCAACACTAACGCCGTAGTCAAAGCAATCTTTAGCTTTTGAAAGCTCGCCTCACACTCGTTTGACCATCTGAACGTAGCACCCTTCTGGGTTAACCTGGTCAATGAGGCTGCTATAGTTGAGAAACCCTCCATAAACCGACGGTAATAACCCGCCAAACCCAAGAAACTCCAGATCTTTGTAGTTGAAGTAGGTATAGGCAAGTTCCGAACTACCTCAATCTTCTTAGGATCTACCTGAATACCCTATGCCGACACCACGTGCCCCAAGAAAGCGACTGAGCTCAACCAAAACTCGCATTTTGAAACATAGCATATAGCTGGCTATCTCTCAGAGTCTAAAGTACGATCCTAAGATGTTGCTCGTGCTCCTCTCGACTGAGGGAGTAGATCAAGATATTATCAATAAGTACAATCACAAAGGAATCCAGATAAGGCTTGAATACCCGGTTCATCAAATCCATGAATGTTTTTGGGGCATTTGTCAGCCCAAATGACATCACCAGAAACTCATAATGCCCGTACGGAGTCAGAAAAGGTGTCTTAAAGATATTAGATGCCCTAATTCTCAACTGATGGTAGCCAGACCTAAAATTAATCTTCGAAAACACCATGGCTCCTTGAACTGATCAAGTAAGTAATCAATCCTCAGCAATGGATACTTGTTCTTGATAGTGACTTTGTTCAATTGTCGATAATCTATGCATATCCTCATCGATCTATCCTTCATCTTTACGAACAACACAGGCGCACCCCAAGGCAAGACACTAGGTCTAATGAAGCCCTTATCAAGAAAATCTTGCAATTGTTCCTTCAATTCTTTCAACTCTGGCGGGGCATGTGGTATGGCAGAACAGAAATGGGCTGAGTGCCCTGAGACAAATCAATAAAGAACTCAATATCTCTGTCGGGTGAAATCCACGGAAAATTCGCAAGAAACACCTCTAGAAACTCACGAACAACTGGTACTGAATCCATGGAAGGAATCACGGACATAAGCCAAATAAGCTAGATACCCCTTCTCGACCATATACCGAGCCTTCACATAAGAGATAACCCTGCTGGTAGAATAGCCAGGAGTCCCTCTCCACTCTAATCGAGGCATCCTCGGAAAGGCTAAGGTCACCTTCTTGGCGTGACAATCCAATATAGCATGATAAGGTGACAGTCAACTCATACTCAAAATCACATCAAAATCAACCATATCGAGAAGTAGAAGATCTACACAAGTCTCAAGACTCCTAATAGTAACCACACACGAACGATAGACAAGATCTACAACAATAGAATCTCCCACAAGTGTGGACACATACACAAGAGCACTCAAAGAATCACAAGGCACAACCAGATGTGAAGCAAAATAGGATGACACATAGGAATAAGTAGAGCCCGGATCAAATAGAATTGAAGCATCTCGATGGAAACTAAAATAGTACCCGTGATAACAGCGTCAGATGACTTAGCCCCAAACCGGGCTAAAAAAGCAAAGCATTGGGGCTGGGCCCCACCACTCTGAACTACATCTCGAGGACCGGCCCTAGCTGGCTGGCCTCCACCTCTAGCGGCCTGATCTCCACCTCCAATGGCCTGACCTTCACCTCTAACTGCCTGGCCCTTACCTCTAGCTGGATGAGTGGGCGGTGAAGCACCCGGTGCTGGGACCATGGCACGAGAACCATGATGTTGTGAACTGCTCGATGCTCGAGGGAAAAATTTAGCAATGTGCCTCAGATCACCACAAGTATAACAGGACCTCGGCAGTTTTGACTGTTGTCCCTGAAAATGACCCTGTCAGCCTGAGTAACCACCCTGAAAACTATAGAGCGGAGGTGCATTAATAAGAGCTGGTGGTGCAGTGTAAGCTAGCTGATCGGAATAATGCACATGAGGGCCACAACCACCTGAAGCATCGTAGGATGCTTGGAGTGCTGAACGAAACAGCCTGGGAGGATGGCCTCTACCAAAAGTACCCCTGCTCCAGATGAGGCACCACTGAATCCACCAGAATGATGAGGCCTCTTGTCAGACCCCAGACCTCCCCCTTGTGCTAGAACCATCTGACTCGCCTGTCGACATTGGCAGCCGTCTGTAAAGAAATCTCACTCCTAGTCTCCTTGGCCATCTGCAACTTGATAGGTGTTTACCTTGAAAACGGCAATTACAATTAAATTTGATATTATGGTTCTAAAAATACGTGATTTATTTTAATTCTAGTTGTTAGGTGATAGATGTTAAGTGTGAGCTAGGAAAGTAAAGTAAGAGTGAGAGGCAGTGTTGTTATTCAAACTGAATGGCTGCGAATCTGGGTCTCGGACTGGCCTAAGCTGGGCCTCGAGGTTGAGCCAATGAGCTTGACTAGGGGTGATTGATGAAAGAGTAACAGTTCCAAGGGTCTTAACGATGACTCTTTATGATAAATGATGAGTAATAAATGAAGAAACAATCAATGAAGCACAATTAATGTAAGCAATAATCAAAAGAAAGACAATGGAGAATGTCTAAGTTAGAGAGCAGAGAATGTTCTTGTTCTTGTATTGAATATCAACCGTGCAAGAAATAATAAGGGTCCCATTTATATAGGAGGGGGAATCCAAACATAGTGCAGGTGCATTTATAACAGAGATATGCGGCTGGTACAGCCATTTATTACAAAGATATATGGCTGGTACAGCCATTTAATGTCACGGTACGAACTTGTACTATTCTTGTAGACCTTGTCAGCTCTAACCACGTACCTTGGGAATTTCCGGCTTATCCATCATAGCCACCGATTTGCACTGCCCCGAGGTCGAACATAGGGAGCCCTCGGGGTCGAACCTCGAGTTATTCCTCGAGCTTTCTGGAGACGGGCTATGGAGTGTCGTAATGATCATAAAATTGGACTCTCCAATATTAGCCGTATACAGATAGTCCCCGCGTTTCTTATCGTAATGATTAAAAAAAACGGCCTTGAATTCTTGCCTCTTCGATATTTACATCATGATGTCAGTCCGTCAGATCATTAAATGACATGAATCAAAGGTTGCGTAGAGGTTGCTGTCAGCACGATCATCCAGAAGCCCATGAAACGTTATTGGTTCAACTCTTCTGCTTCTCAAACATTGCCCAAACGGCTTCTATAAATACCTTAACTATTTGTCATTCACACTTTTACAATATCTTCAAGTTCTCAGAGCTATGTTCACCATCTTCTGCATTCATCTCCTCTCTTTGCTTGCCTCTTCATTTTCTTTCTTAGAAACTTTGTTACAGTTATGGCTAAAACCTCCAAAACGGTACCTCAGAAAGAGGGCATCGCTTCTTTATCACGCCCGTCCAAGGGCAAACCAAAAATACCTCCAAGTATTGAGCAATGTAGCCCTGACCACTTCGATACGGTCTCCGATTTTACCATTGAAAGATCCCCTTCTACACCGGATCGATGCGAGCCTATGTCTCGGTACATCAGTGCGGTGACCGACACGAAGAGAGTAAAGAAAGACTGCCGATGGGGGGAGGTAGTGCAAGTAGAGATCCCCAAAGCTGAGGAAAGCATAGTAGAACACAAAGCTGGCTTCCTCAGCGTATATACATACCCCCTTCACTCTAGGCCCTGTAGATTCTTCTTCCCCACCGATAGCTCCGGTGATTCTTGACATTTGTCACCAGTACCGGGTGACACTCGGTCAGATCTATCCTTCTTTTTGGAGGATTGACTACATGCTCAGATATTTCTTCAACCGGGTCGAGGGAATGGCCTTCGCCCTCGACTATTTGATCAGATTATACAACCCTCGTCTCTTTCGAGAGGGTTTAATCAAGCTTCACCCTCAATCCGCCAAGACATTCTTTGCGAGCATCGATAAGGACAAAGACCCGGGATGGATAAGCTGGTTTGTCAGAGTAGGAACCTCGGACATCATCCCTGCTGAAAGGATGCCATTCCCAGAGGAGTGGAACATGAAGCGTAAGTGTCCCTACATTAAGTACATTTTATTGCCCCTTCTTCTTCTTTTGAAATGATCTAATTTTGATTATGTAGCCACCGTTTGGTTCCCCGGCGCGGTTCAGAACCTTTCGGGATGGATCAAATAATTGGACTCTATTTTTCGATACAGCAAGCGTGTTTGGCGTGATTTGGCCAAAACGCGGTGGCAGGCCAAGAACCACGGTATGCTTTCGTTGTTGTTATTACCAAATTTCTCATGAGTATTCTTTGTGGCAGTAAGTTTAATACGTCATGCCTGTGCAGGCCTTGGGGAAGGTGTGTCGATGAGACCGCCTCCACCTGGTGAAGAAGAAACCTCGAAACCTCACAAGGGTAAGAAGAGGAAGAAGGAGGCGCCGACCGAGTCTCCAAAATCAAAGAAACCCAAGGTCCGCAGGCCTCAGACCGACACCACGGTCTTGACTTCGGATGCTGCGGTAAGTCTTTGTACCGAAGACGAAGATGATAATGACAGCGATTGCCCTTTGCTACAAAGGGTGAGATGGAGAGCTGATGCTCCACAAGCTGTTGAGCGGAAGGACGCCGAGTCGGGGGTGGCCGATGTGGACCAAACTCATGCTGAGGAGACCCTCGAGGAGGGTTTGGGCGCAGTCCCCGAGCCTCAAGTTGGACATGGCACGGTCCGTGCCGGCAAACCCTCGGCTAGCAATTTCGGAGGGCTCGAATCCGAAATTTTTCGGGGCCGAGAAGAAACCCTTATAGAAATTGATACCGTGGGCAGCTTTGAATCAGGCCCTTCATTTTCTCTGGGGGAAATAAGGGATGCCCATAACAGAGGTACTGCCGATGTGGGAGCCTCTTAGGGATAGGATGATACATTCAAGGACTACTTCGTCGGTGTCGTCGAGGACACAGATCTTGATGCCCCCATCACTCTCGAGGAGGTTGAGAGGCTTCAAAAGCAGGTGATATTCTTGACATACCTTTTGCACTTCAAATTTTTTCCCTTGCCTTTCTAACCTCTCGTTTGCTGTAGGTCAAGAAACTGTATAACCACGCCTTTTCTAAGCTTCAAGATGAGCTTTCATGTTGTGAGGAGGTGTATTTAGGCTCCACTGCTGGTGCTACTGCTCGAGCTCTAGGCTGAGCTTAGCCCTTGCCTCGGCCTCTAGTATGACCTCGGCCTCGACCTTTGCCCCTCGTAGGAGCTGCCACTGGGGGCTCTGGCTGCTCGACTGAAGATGCAGTTCGTGTTCTCGCCATCTGCGAGAGAACAAGAGTAGAAGAGTTCAATTAGCAATGGGAGAACAAAATCGCAAGACATAGAAGAATAGAAGTGAAATTTGTTCCTAAACTTCATAGCCTCTGGAAGATAAGTACAGATGTCTCTGTGTCGATCCTCCAGACTCTACTAAGCATGCTCGTGAATTGTTACACCTAGGAAACCTATTGCTCTGATACCAACTTGGCACGACCCGGAATTCCCACCTTTGGGACTGTGATGGCGCCTAACATTTCACTTGCTAGGCAAGCCAACGTCAGAGACCCGTTTAGTTAATTTCATTCAAATTCAATAGATAAAGTCAATTAAACAAAAAATGAAATAAAATCAAGTTCGGAGTAACATAAAAGCCCAATATCTACTACAATGCGGATCTGGAGTCACAACTCACGAGCTTCTAGATTTTAGCGCAATATCTACTACAATGCGGATCTCGAGTCACAACTCACGAGCTTCTAGATTTTACTACAAATAAAGCCTGAAAGAAATAACACTGTTTTGAAAGAAAAGAAATAGAGAAATAAGAAAAATGGAAGGGGACTTTAAGGTCTGTGGACGCAGCAGATCTACCTCGAGTCTTAGAATAAGAGAATCCAAGCTGCTCCAACTCACGGACAGCTAGGGCCGGTACAAAAATCTGCACAAGAAGTGCAAAGTGTAATATGAGTACAACCGACCCCATGTACTTGTAAGTGTCGAGCCTAACCTCGATGAAGTAGTGACGAGGATATGACAAGACACCTACATGATAAACCTGTGCAGATTACAGTATATGTACAAGATAACAACAAATAAAAGCTAGACAGATAATATCAGGAGGGGGGCATGCTAAAGGGGATACAAGATACGAGGGCTACAGCGGAATCATAACCAAAACATTTAATATACCTTTAACTAGAAAAAAAATTAAGCACAAAGAAGAAAATTGCACTGCATCACCCTTCGTGCTTTTATTCTCATCCTCACAATGAAACATTGATTATGAACGGCATCGCCCTTCGTGATTTTACTCTCAGTCACAGTATGATCAATAAAAACAGCACGCATCACCCTTCGTGCAATAACTCTCATAACATGGCATTACATCACCCTTCGTGCATTAACACTCATAATATGGCACGACATCACCCTTCGTGCATTAACACTTACATATGGCACAGCATCACCCTTCGTGCATAAACACTCTCCCGTAAAACATGAGAATGAACAAGTAGTAGCAGGGAGATAGGATCAACAAGTACAAGCCTTACTTCAACAACAGTTCCACAATACCAATCTCAACTTGAAATAAATACTCAATTATCACAAAGCCCATAAACACGATAAGAACGATCAATTTAACAAATAACTAGTATAATCGTGGATAACAAGATCAAAGGAAGCAATAATTGCAAGAAACAAGTCCCACCCGCATGCTTTAACCTGACAACAATGCATAAGTACTCGTCATCTCACATATACGTTGTACCCAACATCGAAACATGTAACAAATAGACAAATAAGTCATAATCCCTAAAGTCAAGGTTAACCACGAAACTTACCTCGCTTCAAAGACCAAACTCAAAGCTCAGCCACTTCTTTGCCTTTCAAATAAGCCTCCGAACCAAGAGAATCTAGCAAATTACTAACCAAACGATTCAAATTAAGCCTTAGGAACTACCTACGATTGTAAAGAATATAATTTAGGTCATTATTGAAAAAGTCAACAAAAGTCGACACCCAGGCCCGCTTGGTCCGAACCAATAATTCAGACCAAAACCTGATTATAATCACTTACCAATGATTTGAGGAAGAAGAGCCCTTTGAAAACTCGCCTCTAGTGTTTCTAAGTTTGAAAATTTGAAGAATGAACCACAAATCTCGTCTAACTCCCATTTTGATCAGTTGCAGATGTCGCATTTGCGACATGGGGTTCGCAAATGCGAACCACGCAAATGCGAAGAAACCATCAGAAATGCGGCGTCCTTCCCATCTCTTCTTTCTTCGCAAAAGCGAAGAAACATTCCCAAATGCGAACTTCACCTTCCGCAATTGCGACAATTTGATCGCAATTGCGATCACTGCTTGCCCTAGTCCCACTTTGCAAATGCAAAGTTTGGTTCGCAAATGCGAACTCTAGCCTCCCCAGCTACTCTTCACAAATGCGATGAGTAGCTCACAAATGCGAATACATCAGTGGCCGCAAATGCTAATCCTGACCTAGCAATTGCGAGGTCTGAAGCCTGCAATAGACCTAAAACACACCAACAATGATCTAAGTCCAAATTTCACTCTATAGCCTATGCGAAACTCACCCGAGCCCTCAAGGATCTAAACCAAATATGAAAACAAGTCTAAAAACATCATACAGTCTTGCTGGCGTGATCAAATCGCACAAATAACACCGTGAACACTGAATTAAACACCAAATCAAATGAAATTTTTCAAGAAAACTTTAAAACTTCTATTTTCACAAACAGGCGTCCGAATCACGTCAAACCAACTCCTTTTCTCATTAAATTTGATAGGAAAGTCATAAATATAGTATTGGGCCTATACCAGGTTCCGAAAATAAATTACAGACTCGATATCCAAAAATTCCGCCATTGGTCAAACATTTCAAAATCATTAAGCCTTTAACTTTCAAATTTCATCAAAGCACGATATATCGGGCTAGGGACTTTCGAATTCGATTCAAGGCACACACCCAAGTCCTAAATCACGACACGGACCAACCGGGACTGTCAAACCACGAATTTGGGTCCGTTTACTCAAAGCATTGAACAAAGTCAACTCAAATGTATTTTAAGGAAAAAATTTCCTATTTTTCTCAGTCTTTAACTTATAAGCTTTTCAGAAACACGCACAGACTGTGCACGCAAATCGAGAAGGACTAAAATGAGGTATTTAAGGCTTAAAAGCATAGAATTAGGTTCTAAAACATAAGATGACATATCAGGTCATCACATTTTCCACCTCTAAAACAATCATTCGTCCTCGAACGGACATAGAAAATTACCTAGACTGGTGAAAAGGTGGGGATATCTACTCCACTTGTTTGGCTCGGACTCCTATGTAGCTTTCCTGACGAGCTGAACTTTCCACTGCACTCGAACTGAAAGATAACTCTTCGATCTCTACTGACCAACCTGCCGGGCTAGAATAGCTACTGGCTCCTTCTCATAAGTCAAATCCTTGTCCAACTGGACAGAGCTGAAATCTAACATGTGGGACAGATCGTCGTGATACTTCCGGAGCATGGACACATGGAATACCTGATAAACTGCTGATAAACCGGGTGGCAATAGGAGCTTATAAGCCACCTCTCCCACTCTCTGAAGAATGTCAAAAGGTCCGATATACCTAGGGCTCAACTTTCCCTTCATCCCAAACCTCATCACGCTCTTCATGGGTGATACCCGGAGTAATACTCTCTCTCCAACCAAGAATGCAACATCACGAACTCTACGGTTGGTATAACTTTTCTTGCCTAGACTGAGCTGTGTGAAGTCGATTCTGAATAATCTTGACCTTATCCAAGGCATCCTGTACCAAATCTGTACCCAACAACCGAGCATCCCCCGGCTCGAACCATCCAACTGGCGATCAGCACCGCCTACCTATAATGCCTCATAGGGAGTCATCTGAATGCACGACCGGTAACTGTTGTTGTAGACGAACTCGAAAGATGGAAAGAAGTGATCCCAAGAGCCTCCGAAGTCTATAACACAAGCGCGGAGCATATCCTCCAATATCTGAATAGTGCCCTTGGACTGTTCGTCCGTATGAGGATGAAATGATTTGCTCAACTCAACCTGCGTGCCCAACTCACGTTGTAATGCCCTCCAGAAGTGAGAGGTGAACTACGTACCTCGATCAGAAATTACAGACACGGGTACACCGTGAAGATGAGTGATCTCGCGGATGTAAATCTTAGCCAACTGCTCTGAAGAATAGGTAACTGCCACAGGAATGAATTGCGATGACTTGGTCAGCATGTCCACAATGACCCAAACCGCATTGAACTTCCTCTGAGTCTCTGGGAGTCCAACAACCAAATCCATATTAATACGCTCCCACTTCCATTCAGGAATCTCTATCTTTTAAAGCAAATTGCCAGATCTCTAATGCTTATACTTTACTTGCTGACAATTTAGACACCGAGCTACATATGCAACTATATACTGCAAGTTTTGATACATCTTTGCAGCGCCCGGATGAATAGAATACCGGAAGTGTAGGCCTCGTCTAGAATCAACTCACGAAGTCCATCTACGTTAGGCACACAAACACGACCCTACATCCTCAAAACTCCATCATTTCCAATAGTCACCTGCATGGAAATAGCGTGCTACACCGTGTCCCTAAAGACGAGCAAATGAGGGTCATCATTCTGCCACTCCTTGATGCGATCAAACAATGAAGACCGAGCGACTGCACAAGCTAGAACACGACTGAGCTCAAAAACATCCAACCTCACGAACTGATTGGCCAAGGCCTAAATATCTAATCCAAGCAGCCTCACACCGACTGGAATGAATGTTAGGCTGCCTATACTCACTGACTTTCTACTCAAGGCATTGGCCACCATATTAGCCTTCCTGGGATGATACAAGATGGCGATATCATAGTCTTTCAATAGCTCCAACCATCTCCTCTGCCTCAAATTGAGCTCCTTTTTCTTGAACAAATACTAAAAACTCCGATGATCTGTGAATATCTCACACGACATGCCGTAGAGATAATGCCTCCTAATCTTCAATGCATGAACAATGGCTGTCAACTCTATGTCATGAATAAGGCAATTCTTCTCGTGAACCTTCAGCTACCGCGGCACATATGTAATCACCTTGCCATTCTGCATCAATACCGCACAAAGTCCAATACGAGATGCATCGCAATATATTGTATAAGATCCTGAACACGTGGGCAACACCAACACTGGCACCATAGTCAAAGCAGTCTTGAGCTTCTAAAAGCTTGCCTCACACTCGTCTGACCTTTAGAACAGAGCACCCTTCTGGGCAACCTAGTCAACAGGGCTGCTATAGATTAGAACCCCTTCACAAAGCGACAATAATAACCCGCCAAACCTAAGAAACTCCAAATCTTTGTAGCTGAACTAGGTCTAGGCCAGTTCTGAATTGCCTCAATCTTCTTAGGATCCACCTAAATACCCCCTACTGACCCAACGTGCCCCAAGAAAGCGACTGAGCTCAACCAAAACTCGTATTTTGTAAACTTAGCATATAGCTGGCTATCTCTTTGAGTCTGAAAGACGATCCAAAAATGCTGCTTGTGCTCCTATTGACTGCGGGAGTAGATCAAGGTATCATCAATAAACACAATCACAAAGGAATCCCGATAAGGCTTGAACACCCGGTTAATCAATTCCATGAATGTTGCTGGGGCATTTGTCAACCCAAATGACATCTCCAGAAACACATCATCTACGTATCGAGCCTAAAATTCAAACCAAAACCTGATTACCCATTCACCCCGAACCTGGTTCTATAATTTATTATTTAATCCGACCTTAATTGAGGTCTAAATCCCCATTTTACAAAAATCTCTATTTCTACCCAAACCCCTAATCTCCACCATGAAAACTCTAGATTTTAGGTTGAAATCTTAGGAAAAGTAGTGAAATATTGAAAGAAACTAGTTTAGAATCACATACCAATGATTTGGGGAAGCAGAGCTCTTTGAAAAATTGCCTCTAGGGTTTCTATGTTTGAAAATTTGATGAATGACCCAAAAATCCCGTCTAACTCCCATTTTGATCAGTTGCAGATGTCGCATTTGCGACCTAGGATTCACAAATATGAACCCCGCAAATGCGAAGAAACCATCGCAAATGTGAAGTCCTTCCCATCTCTACATTTTTTGCAAATGAGAAGAAACATTCGCAAATGTGAACTTGACCTTCCGCAATTGCGACCATTTGATCGCAATTGCGAACTGCTTGCCCCAGTCCCACTTTGCAAAATATGGAATATCTTATTGTTGAAATTGGTATTGGAATATAAAGGTCGTGATTTACCTTGAGGCAAAGTGTTAAATTGTGAAATTGCATTCTATTGAGTTGTTCATTCCTGTTGTTATTGTTGAGACTCTTGTGTGCATTGTGGTTGAGCCATGGGCTCTTTACTATGAAAATACTGTTATTGTTTAGTTTCTCTGGAAAGTTGTGTTATTGGGCACTTGAGGTGCGATTTGTGATATTGATACGCATGCGGTGGTATAAGATTTTGGGGTTGAAATGCATGCAGTGAGATAAATAGGGCTCAGTACGCTTGGCTAGTAGGGGAACTACTAGAAGTCATGCGGTGTGATAAGTTGGGCTAAAACACGGGATGCTATTTGGGGAAAATGATTTTAAAAACTAATTGAAAAGTCACCCGCGGTGATATAAGGAATGATTGCGAGTTATTCTTGTGATTTGGGACTACGAGGCAGTACCTCGCCAGTGACCCTTTTTGATCTTTCTCTATTGATGTACTTGTCTTTGGTTGTTTGTTTACTTAACATGTCAAATCCTTGTTTCCTTCCGTGATGTATCATTTGACTTGATTTTGTGTAGCTAACTTTTTTTATACTCCTTACTTGTTTTATTTCCTTGCCATTATTATTATACTATTACATCTTTCGTCCTATTTCTTATTATTTCCAATAGGGCCTTGACCTGACCTCGTCACTACTCTACTGAGGTTAGGCTTGGAACTTACTAGGTACCGTTGTGGTGTACTCGTGCTATGCTTCTGCACATTTTTTTGCTTAGATCCAGGTACTTCCCAGCACCAGTGAGCTGGGTTCGCATTTGGAGACTTCAAGGTACACCTGCCCATGTCCACAAGCCTCAGAGTCACCTTCTATCCAATCTATATTCTCCTTCTTTACTAGATCAGTTGTATAGGGATGACTTTGTTATTGGCATAAAGCTTGTGACTTATATTACGCCAGGTTTTGGGCTATTTTATATACATGGAGCTGTGGAGATATTTCCTTATACTAATTGTTAGGTTTTGAGATTTTTTTAAATTATTGTTTCAGTTATTTACACATGTTTGACAGGCTTACCTAGTCTTAGACACTAGGTGCATTCACAACATCTTACGGAGGGAAATTAAGGTCGTGACAAGTTGGTATAAGTGCTCTAGGTTCATAGGTGTTATGAGTCACAAGCAAGTTTAGTAGAGTCTCGTGGAACGGTACATGGATGTCCGTACTTATCTTCGGGAGGTTATGGAACTGTTAGGAAAAGTTTCAATTTTTCGATTCCTTATTGTGGGAATTTGTTGACTTCGAAGTTCTAAATATCTATCTTTATATTCTCTCACAGATTGTGAGGACACGCACAACTGGATTTGATGATCAGACACCTGCACCCCCTACTAGAGCTGTGAGATGCAGGGTGCAGCCAGAGCACTGGCCCGAGCTACTACAGTGGAGCCACCAGTACCTCAAGTTGGAGAGCAGGCATCTGAGACGCCTGCTACTACCCCTGCACTCGCCCTGTTTCTGAGCATGTTCGGCACTTTTGCTTAGGAAAGGTTGATTCGACTTGCTCCTGCCATATCTCAGAATAGGGGAGGAGCACAGACTACCACAGCCCGTACCACAGAGAAGCGGGTCTAGGTTGATCGTGTCCCAGAGGTCATACCAATACAGTCGGTTGTCCCAATTCAGCCCAAGGTTAGGGCGGCAACTTCCGAGAGGGAGCAAATCAGGATCTAGAGGTATAAGAAGTACCACCCTTCTACTTTTAGTGGTTTGGCTTCAAAGGATGCCTAGAGTTTTCTTGAGAATAGCCACCGTATCCTCCTTACTGTAGGTATTGTAGAGTATAGTGGGTTCACTACATTCCAGCTTAAGGGAGCGGCTTATCAGTGGTTGCGAGCGTATGAGTTGGGTAGCTCGGCCGAGGTAGCTTCACTCACCTGGGATCAGTTCTCAAAGATATTTAGGCGGGATATGATTCCCCAGAGTCTTAAGGATGCATGGCGTGTAGAGTTTGAGCAGTTGCACCAAGGTTCTATGACCGTATCGCAGTATGCAGTTCGATTCAGTTATTTGTCCAGGCATGCACTAACCTTGGTTTCTACTGTTAGAGAGCGAGTTCATCGATTTATCGAGGAGCTCAACCCTTGTATTAGATTCAGCATTGCCTGAGAGTTGGAGATGGACATCCCATACCAGCAGGTAGAGGAGATCGCTCGAAGATTGGAGGGTATGTGGGCCCGGGAGAGAGAGGAGAGGGAGACCAAGAGACCTCGAGATTCTGGCAGATATTGTGGTGCATGTGCCTTAGTTGCGACCCATCATGGTAGGGGCTATGTGAGCCGCCTTGTTCATTCAGCACTTTCAACTTCCAGGGGTATTCCAGCCACTCCCAGGCCTCAGGTTCCCCATTATGCACCACCATTATCTAGTGCACCTCCTACACGGGGTGCTTTCAGCGGCCAATCCAGCCGATCAGGCCTGAGCTAGTTCCAGCAGCCATATCCTCTGAGGGCGTATTTTCAGTGTGGTGACACTCGTCATATGGTGAGGGACTATCCCAGAATTAGGAGAGGTGCACCTCCATATACTACTCAGGCCCTACGTATTCCACAGGGCCCTCACGCTTCTCAAGCCGTGGTTACCGCACCAGTTGCGACTCCACTTGCATAGCCAGCCAGGGGTAGAGGTTGGGTAGGTAGAGGTCTCCTTAGAGGGGGAGGCCAGGTCAAATATTATTGTCTTCCTGCTAGGGCGGAGGCGGTTTCATCTGACTCCATTATACCAAGTATTGTTCCGATTTGTCATCGAGATGCATCAGTCTTATTTGATCCAGGCTCTACTTATTCCTGTGTATCATCTTATTTTGCTCCGTATTTGGGTATATCTCATGATTCTTTGAATTCTCCTGTATATATGTCCACTCTTGTGGGAGATTCCATTGTTTCTGACCATGTGTATCGGTCGTGTTTGGTTATTCTTAGTGGTTTTGATACAAGAGCCGATCTATTGTTGCTCAGTATAGTAGATTCTAATGTTATCTTGGGCATGGACTGGTTATCGCCCTATAATTCTATCTTTGATTGTCACACCAAGACGGTGAGGTTGGCTATGCCAGGTTTGCCGCAGTTAGAGTGGTGAGGTACATTAGATTATGTTCCTAGCAGGGTACTGTCTTTCCTCATAGAACATCGGATGGTTGGAAAGGGGTGTGATGCTTATCTAGAATATGTAAGAGATGTCAGTGTTGATACTCATATCGTTGAGTCAGTTTCGGTAGTGAGGGATTATCCAAATGTATTTCTGTCGATTCTTCCGGGCATGCTGCCCGATACGGATATCAATTTTGGTATTGATTTGCTACCGGGCACTCAGCCCATTTCTATTCCACCATATCGGATGGCCCCAGCAGAGTTGGAGGAGTTAAAGGAACAGGTGCAAGAGTTGCTTGATAAGGGTTTCATTCGGCCTAGTGTATCACCTTGGGGGTGCTCCGATCTTGTTTTTATAGAAGAAGGATGGTTCTATGCATATGTGTATTTATTATCGCCAGTTGAACAAGGTTACGGTGAAGAACATGTATCCATTGCCACGCATTGATGACCTATTTGATCAGCTACAGGGTGCCAAAATGTTCTCCAAGATTGACTTCCGTACAGACTATCATCAGTTGGAGATTTAGGAGCCAGATATCCCAAAGACTGCCTTCAGGACTCGGGATGGTCATTATGAGTTCCTTGTGATGTCATTTGGGGTGACCAACGCCCCAGTAGCATCCATGCACTTGCTGAACAGTGTATTCCAGCCCTATCTTAACTCATTCATCACTGTGTTTATTGATGACATCTTGGTGTACTACCGGAGCTGGGAAGATCATGAGCAGCACTTGAGGATCGTGCTTTAGACCTTGAGAGAAAAGAAGTTGCATGAAAAATTTTCAAAGTGTTAGTCTAGCTTGATTCGGTGGAATTTTGGGGTCATATAGTGTCTAGTGAGGGGATCAAGGTAGATCCAAAGAAGATTAAAGCAGTGCAGAGTTAGCCTAGACTATCTTCAGCTGCTGAGATCTGGAGTTTTCATTGTTTGGCAGGGCATTACCCTCGATTCGTAGAGGGTTCTCATCTATTGATGCACCTATGACCAGATTGACTCGGAAGGGTTCTCCGTTTAGGTGGACCGAGGAATGTGAGGGGAGCTTTCAAAAGCGCAATACTACTTTGACTACAGCCCGGTGTTGGTGTTGCCTACAAATTCGGGGTCTTAAATTGTGTATTGTGATGCGTTGCGTATTGGTCTCAGTGCGATGTTGATGCAGGATGGTAGGGTGATTGCCTACGCATCTAGACAGGTGAAGGTGCATGAGAAGAACTATCTTGTCCACGACCTTGAGTTAGCAGCTATTGTTCATGCCTTGAAGATTTGGCGGCACTATTTGTAAGGTGTCCTTTGTAAGGTCTATACCGACAACCAAAGTCTACAACCTCTGTTCAAATAGAAGGATCTTATCTTGCGGTAGCGGAGGTAGTTACAGTTGCTTATGGATTATGATATCACCATTCTATATCATCGGGGAAGTACGAATGTGGTGGCCGATGCCTTGAGTTGCAAGGTGGAGAACATGGGCAGTTTAGCATATCTACCGGCAATGGAGAGGCTATTAGCATTGGATGTTTAGAACTTGGCCAACCAGTTTGTTAGCTTAGATATTTCTGAGCCGAGTCGAGTTTTGGCTTGTGTGGTTTCTCGGTCTTCTCTTTATTATCGTATTAGAGAGTGTCAGTATGATGACCCCCATCTACATGTCCTCAAGGACACGGTCTAGCACAACGATGCCAAGGAGGTCACTATTGGGGATGACGGCGTTCTACAAATGTAGGGCATGATGTGTATGCCTAGTATAGATAGTTTGCATGAGTTGATTCTTCAGGAGGCTCATAGTTTGCGGTATTCCATTCATCCAGGTGCCGCCAAGATGTACCAGGACTTGAGGCAGCACTATTGGTAGAGGAGGATGAAGAAGGACATAGTGGAATATGTAGCTCCGTGCCTAAATTGTCAGCAGGTGAAGTATGAGTATGTGGCCAGGTGGATTGCTTCAGAGGCTAGAGATTCCAGAGTGGAAATAGGAGCGGGTTACTGTGCATTTTGTTATTGGGCTCCCACAGACTCAAAGGAAGTTCAATGCATTTTGGGTGATTGTGGATAGGTTGACCAAGTTGGCTCATTTCAGTCCAGTGGTGACTACTTATTCTTCAAAGTAGCTGGCTCAGGTTTATATTCACGAGATTGTCAAACTTCATGGCGTGCGGGTATCCATCATCTCTGATTGGGGCACGCAGTTTACATCGCGATTTTAGAGGGCCTTACAGCATGAGTTAGGCATACGGGTTGAGTTGAGTATAGCATTTCACCCTCGTAAGTGTGTGATGGAGTTTGGGGTTTCTTGGGATCAGTTTTTGCCGTTTGCGGAGTTTACCACCAACAACAACTACCAGTCGAGAATTCAGATGGCTTCGTATGAGGCCTTGTATAGGAGGTTGTTTTAGTCTCCGGTGGGTTGGTTTGAATCGGCTGAGGATAAGGTATTGGGTACAAACTTTGTTCAGGATGCTTTGGAAAAGGTCAAAGTGATTCAGGATCGACTTCGTAAAACCCAATCTAAACAGAAGAGTTATGCGGATCGGAAGGTTCGCGACATTGCGTTCATGGTTGAGAAGCAGGTCTTGCTCCTGGTTTCGCCCATAAAGGGTGTTATGAGGTTCGAGAATAAGCACAAGTGGAGCCCTAGGTATATCGGACCTTTTGAGATTCTTAAGAGGATTGGAGAGGTGGAATACAAGCTTGCACTGCCACATAGTCTAGCTGCAATTCATCAATATTACACATTTTAATGCTCCGAAAGTATTACGGTGATCATCTCACGTGTTGGATTTCAGCTCAGTCCAGTTGGACAAGGATTTGTCTTATGTTGAGGAGCCGGTGGCCATTTTGGACAGGCAGGTTCGAAAGTTGAGGTCAAAGAACATTGCATCAGTGAAGGTTCAGTGGAGGGGTCAACCAGTTGAGGAGGCCACTTGGGAGACCGATAATGATATGCGTAGCCGTTATGCTCATCTTTTCACCACTACATGTATGTCTCTATACTCGTTCGAGGAAGAACGTTTATTTTAAGAGGGGGAGGATGAAATGATCCGGCGGGTCATTTTGAGTATTTTAGCCCCGATCCCCTATTTATTACCCCCTATTTTATATGGTGGTTATATAACTTGCTGGGGTATTTCATTTTGGTTTGGGGTGAGTTTTTGAGTGAAATGGGACACATAGTGCCTCAGTTGGAGGCCTAAGTTGTTAACGTTGACCGTAGTTTGACTTTTGTGAAGACGACTCCGAAATGTGGTTTTGACGGTTCGAATAGCTCCGTATGGTGAAATTGGACTTCAGAGCGTGTTTGGATATCGATTTGGAGGTCCGTAGGTCCTTTTGGCATGAATTGGCGAAAGTTGAAAAGTTCAAGGTTTGGAAGGTTGGAAAGTTTGACTGGGAGTTTACTTTGTTTATATTGTAGTCGGATCCCGATTCCGGAAGTTGCAATAGGTTTGTAATGTCATTTACGACTTGTGTACAAAATTTGAAGTCAATCACAGTTGTTTTGGTATGAATCGGCATTGGTTTCGGAATTCGGAAGTTCATAGGCTTGAATTTGGGTCGCGATTCGTAGAATCGATGTTGTTCGATATTATTTTTGGCCTCGAGTAGGTTCGTTATGTGTTTTGGAACTTGTTGGTACATTCATACGTGGTCCGGGGGCGCCGGGGGTAAAACGGATTGAATTCGGATTAATTTGTGGACTTATGAAATCGCTGAAGTTTCCGGCTTCTAGTGTCAGGATCGCAGAAGCGAAGCTGGCCTTGCCCATCTGGGGTCGCAAAAGCAAGATGTTTTTCACAAAAATGAGGTCGTTTCTGTGATGGAAGGAAGCGCAGGCACGGGCTGGATCGCAGGTGCGACTTATTCGCCACAGGTGCGCATGCACAGATGCGGCTTGGTTCTCGCAGAAGCGGAGGTTGCTGGGCCAAGTCATGACCGCAGCTGCGATGGAAATTCCGCAGGTGCGGAGCCGCATATGCGGGAAATTGTTCGCAGGTGCGAATTCGCTTAGCAGAAAAGGGGACAATTCGAGGATTTGTTTCATAATCCATTTCTTGACTAAGAGAGCTCGGTGGGAGGCGATGTTTCGAGGTATCTTTAAGGAAAATTTTGGGGTAAGGAATCCTAACTCGGTTTTGGTTAATTTACATGAATCTATGAATAATTTAATCATTTAATTAGTGATTGGATTTGGAAAATGGGGGGAAAATGGTAGAAACTTCTTAGGCTAACATTTGAGGTTTTGAAAGGCGATTCGAGGTCGGATTTGAGTAATTCTTATATTGTTGGACTCGTTATCAAATGGGTGTTCGAATTTTGTAATTTTGGTCAGGTTCTGATGTGTGGAACCGGGTTGACTTTTTAATTCTTTGCAAAAATTGTCATTTCATTGTTTGAATTAGTTTCCTATAGTTTATATTTATAGTATGAAGTTGTTTTGGCTAGATTCGAGCCATTCGGAGTTGGATAGTCGAGGGAAAGGCTTACTGGTGGAATGATTTAGCGTGATTTGAGGTAAGTGACTTGCCTAACCTTGTGTAGGGAAATCACCCCTTAGGTTTGTGTTGGTTGTGATAATTGAGGTACGTAAAAGCAGTGTACGCAAGGTGATGAGTGTGTACACGGGCTAAATGTGGAAATTACCGATTTTAGCTATTTAGATTCCTTTCATGCCGTAATTGAGTTACCTTAACATGATATAGTCATCAATTCTACTCTATTTTCACATGTCTACTTGTCTTATTCTCTTACAAGCTAATTTCCCTGCATGTTTAATTGAAGCTATTGTTTCCTTTATCCCGCAATCATTATTTGATCGTTGAACTCTTTACTTGAAGTTGTTGAATCATGGAATGTCTTGCTGTTGAAATTGGTATTGGAATATAAAGGTCGTGATTCACCTTGAGGCAAAGTGTCAAATTGTGAAATACCATTCTGTTGAGTTGTTCATTCCGGTTGTTACTGTTGAGACAATCTTTTGTGCATTGTTGTTGAGCCACGGCCTCTTTGCTGTGAAAAATACTGTTATTGTTTGGTTTCTCTGGCAACTTGTGTTATTGGGCACTTGAGGTGCGATGTGTGATACGTTGTGATACTGATACGCATGCGGTGATATAAGGTTTTGGGGTTGAAACGCATGCAGTGAGATAAAGAGGGCTCAGTACGCTTGGCTAGTAGGGGAACTACTAGAAGTCATACTGTGTGATAAGGTGGGCTAAAATGCGGGATGCTATTTTGGGAAAATGATTTTCAAAACTAAATGTAAAGGCCCCTGCGGTGATATAAGGAAAGATTGTGATTTGGGACTACGAGGTGGTACCTCGGTAATGACCCTTGTTGATCTTTCTCTATTGTTGTACTTGTCTTCGGTTGTTTGTTTCTTTAACATGTCAAATCCTTGTTTCCTTCCATGATGTACTATTTCCCTTGATTTGGTGTAGCTAACTTTTGGTATACTCCCTTGATTCCCTTGATGTACTTGTTTCATTTCCTTGTTATTATTATTATATTGTTAAATCATTCGTCTTGTTTCCTACTATTTCCAGTAGGGCCCTGATCTGACCTCGTCACTACTCTACAGAGGTTAGGCTTGGCACTTACTGGGTACCATTGTGGTGTACTCATGCTACGCTTCTGTACATCTTTTTCTGCAGATCCAGGTACTTCCCGGCACCAGTGAACTGAGTTCGTATTTGGAGACTTCAAGGTACACCTGCCTGCGTCTGTAGGCCTCGGAGTCACCTACTATCCATTCTATATTTTCCTTCTTTACTAGATACAGTTGTATAGCGATGACTTTGATATTCACATAGAGCTTGTGAATTATATTACGCTGGGTTTTGGGCTATTGTATATACACGGAGCTGTGGAGATATTTCCTTAAATTAGTTGTTGGGTTTTGAGATTTTACTTAAAATTATTGTTTCAGTTATTTCCGTATGTTTGTTAGGCTTACCTGGTCTTAGAGACTAGGTGCCATCACGACATTCTACGAAGGGAAATTGGGGTTGTAACATTTAGATTAGTGTTGTTGCTTGGTAAGGAAGAGTTAAAAGCACGAAGGGTGTTGTTATGCATTTGATTGCTTATTATTATTTATCATGTCATGTGAGGAAGAGAGTAAAAAGCACGAAGGTTGATGTCGTTCCATTTCATTTATGATATTACATGGTGAGGACGTGAGTAAAAGTACGAACAGTGATGTCGTACCACTAATTGTTGATTTCATTTCTTTACTTGATTTCCGGATCGATGATTTAATTGTTTGAATTATTGTTGTTTTCAGAAAAAGGATATTTGGTGACTTTGTACTTTCCATTTTTATCGCACTCCCCCTTTCTATATGTCCTATCCCAATTAATATTTTAATTGTCGTACTTGTTATTTTGTTGCTTTATGTATATACTTGTATAGGTTTGACGTATACTTTAATTGTCCTACTTGTTATTTTGTTGCTTTATGTATATACCTGTATAGAATTTACGTAGGTGTATTATCATATCCTTGTCACTACTTCGTCAGGGTTAGGATCAACACGTATGAAGTATATTAGATTGGTTGTACTGATGCTATATTTCTCCACTTTTTTGTGTAGATACTGGTGTTAGTCCTAGCGGTATCTAGTGGTGCTTCTGCTCAAATCATATCTACAGCAGAGGCTTGAGGTAGAGTTGTTGGCATTCACAGTCCCTGAAGTCCTCATCTATCTCTATCTTTACTGCATATCTCATTTTGAACAGTTGTATTTATTTCAAACTATTCTTGTAGACTTCGAGTTGCCCATGTATTGATGGTACCAGATTTCTGGGATTAGAATAGACCGTGTTATGTTATGGGATAATTCATGTATTAAAGATTTACTTAATGTTAACAATTTATTATTATGTTTTAAACTATTAAAATTTTAAATTAGTTATTTAATGTTGGCTAGCCTAACAAGTAGACGTTCGGTGCCCCCGAGGTTGGGAATCGGGATCGTGACAAGTTGGTATTAGAGTACTAGGTCGCCCAGGTCTCACGAGTCATGATTAAGCTTAGTAGTGTCTAGAGGATCGGTACAAAGACGTCTGTACTTATCTTCTAGAGGCTGTGGAGATTTAGGAAAATTTCACTTCTTTCTTTCTATATCGTGCGATTTTATTTTATCATTGAAGTTTGAATTATTAAATTCTTATTATCTCGTAGATAGAGAGGGCATGCACAACATCCACAGCGGGTCAGGAGCCAGAGCCCCAAGTTGCTGTCGCTACTAAGGGTAGA
This sequence comes from Nicotiana attenuata, assembly GCF_001879085.1. Lineage (NCBI taxonomy): Eukaryota > Viridiplantae > Streptophyta > Magnoliopsida > Solanales > Solanaceae > Nicotiana > Nicotiana attenuata. Next base: position 109,378 of record NW_017672767.1, on the reverse strand, counting down.
GGCCGAGGCATAGGTCGAACCAGAGGCAGAACTCAGCCTAGAGCACGTACAACAATGCCTATTTCAGAGCCTCAGATCGGGTAAAAGAAGGAGGTTCCTGTGCAGATTGTGCCAGCTGGACCAGCTTAGGTACCAAAGGGGTTTATTGCTACCCAGATACTTTAGGATGCTCTAGTTCGTTTGGTGGGCTTTATGGAGAGCGTGGCCCAAGCCGGTGCATTTTCGATGGCACCAGCTGTCTCTCAGTCTAGGGGAGGAGCACAAACTCCAACTACACACACACCAGAGCAGATGGATCATGGTTATCAGACTCCGGTAGTTCCGCTATTTGGGGTGGCCCACCCTATCGTTGCTACATAGACCGGGGAGAGGCTCGCGATGTCTTTTTAGGGGTTGATAAGATTGGACAAGTTCACAAAGTTATTTCCTATTCGCTTAGGTGGCACACCTTCTAAGGACCCATATGATTTCATTGGTCGTTACCACGAGATATTGTGCAACATCGGTATTGTGCAGTCCAATGGAGTTAACTTTGCAGTATTTCAGATGTGGTGGCGGGACTATGACCCTGCCAGACCAGCAGAATCGCCTCCACTCACTAAGGATCAGTTTTAGTAGTAATTTTTGGAGAAGTTCATTCCATTTAATATGTGAGAGGAGTACCATAGGCAGTTTGAGCACCTTCGGTAGGGTAGAATAACCGTTACCTAGTATGAGACTAGATTCATGGATTTAGCTTCCCATGTAGTTGTCTTACTTCCTAATGAGGGGGAGAGAGTGAGGAGATTTATTGATGGTCTTACTTTTGGTATCAAGCTACTTATGGCCAAGGAGACTATGGATGATATTTCTTTCCAGCGGGTAGTAGAGATAGCTAGACGGGTCGAAACGACTTGTGGTCAGGGTAAGAAGGCGGTATCTGAGAAGATGCCTCATCAATTTGGTGGTTTTAGTGATGCCTTGTATGGATACAAGGTTTCATTTGGTAGAGGCCATCCTCCTAGTCCGATTTAATCAATGCATCAGGCATCCTAGATACTTCGGTAGTCATGGTTCTTATGGGTATCGTCCGGAGCAGCTAGCCTACACTGCACCTTCAGCTCCTATCAGTGCACCTCTGATCTAGAGTTATCATGGTGGATATCCAGGTCGACAAGTCAGTTCTAGGGTCAGCAGTCATAGCAGTTGAGGACTTGTTATACTTGTGAAAATTTGAGGCATGCCGCGAGGTTTTGCCCTAGGTCATAGGGTAGCATGCCATAACAGAGTTCTTTTTCCATGGTTTCAGCACGGGTACTCAGCTAGAGGAGGGGGTCAGGCTGCTAGAGGTGGAGGCCAGGAAGCTAGAGGCCATCCAAGAGGCGGAGGTTAGAGTGGTGGGATGCAGCCCTGTTTTTATGCATTCCCAGCTAAACCTGAAGTAGAGTCATCTGATGTCATCATCACACGTATTGTTTAGATTTTCGATAGAGATGCCTTAGTTTTATTTGATTCGGGCTCCACTTAATCATACGTGTCATCCTATTTTTCTTCATATCTGGTTATTCCTCGTGATTCTTTGAGTGCTCCTATCTATGTGTCCACACCTGTGGGAGATTCTATTATAGTAGATCGTGTTTATCGCTCGTATGTGGTTTATATTGGGAGCTATGAGACTAGGGTAGATCTTCTACTTCTTGGTATGGTGGACTTTGAAGTTATCTTGGGCATATATTGGTTGTCACCTCATCACGTTATTTTGTACTGTCACGCAAAGACGGTGACATTAGCCATGCCGAGGTTTCCTCGATTAGAGTGGAGGGGGGCTCCTGGCCATTCTACTAGCATGGTTATATCTTATGTGAAGGCTCGGTGTACGATCAAGAAGGTTTGTCTAGCATATTTGGCCTATATCCGTGATCCTAGTAGGGAGGTTCCTTCCGTGGATTCAGTACCAGTTGTGCGTGAGTTTCTAGAGGTGTTCCCTATAGATTTTCTAGGGATGCCACCCGACAAAGATATTGACTTCTGTATTGACTTGGCTCCGAGTGAGCCTTTTCCATTCCACCATACCGTATGGCTCCAGTTTAGTTAGAGGAATTAAAGGAATTGAAGGAGCAGTTATAGGGTTTGCTTGATAAGGGATTTATTAGACCTAATGTCATGCCTTGGGGTGCACTGATGTTGTTTGTAAAGAAGAAGAATTGTTCGATGAGGATGTGTATATGTTACCGACAGTTGAACAAGGTCACCATCAAGAACAACTATCCCTTGCCGAGGATTGATGACTTATTTGATCAGCTTTAGGGTTCCAAGGCAATTTCCAAGATTGACTTGAGATCTGGATACCATCAGTTAGATTAGGGCATCGGATGTCCCTAAGATAGCTTTTCAGACTTGGTATGGTCACTACGAGTTCTTAGTGATGTCATTTGGTTTGACTAATGCCCCATCAACATTTGTGGATTTGATGAACTGGGTAGTCAAGCCGAATCTGATTCTTTTGTGATCGTCTTCATTGATGATATTTTTGTTTACTCCAACAATCTAGAGGAGCACGAACAACATCTTTGGATAGTACTTCAGACTTTGAGAGATAGTCTATTATATGCCAAGTTTAAAAGTATGAGTTCTGGTTAGATTCGGTTGCCTTTTTGGGCCATGTTGTATCTTTCGAGGGCATTAAAGTAGATCCTAAGAAGATTCAGGCAATTCAGAACAGGCCTAGACCTACTTCAGCTACAAAGATTTGGAGCTTCGTAGGTTTGGCGAGTTATTATCGTCGGTTCGTAGAGGGGTTTTCATCTATCTCAGCCCCATTAACCAAGTTGACCCAAAAGGGTGCTCTTTTTAGATGTTCCAACGAGTATGAGTGGAGCTTTCACAAGCTTAAGAATATATTGACTACAACTCCAGTGTTGGTGTTGCCTACGGGTTCGAGATCATATACCGTGTATTGTGATGCATCGTGTATTGGGCTTGGCGCAGTATTGATGCAAGATGGTAGGGTGATTGCCTATGCGTCTCGGCAATTGAAGGTTCATGAAAAGAATTACCCATTTCATGATTTAGAATTAGCAGCCATCGTTCACGCACTGAAGATTTGGAGGCACTATCTGTACGACATCTATTGTGAGGTCTATATCGACCATCAGAGTCTCCAGCACCTGTTCAAGCAAAAGGACCTTAATTTGTGGTAGCGGAGATGGTTAGATTTTCTGAAAGACTATGATATCACCATATTATATCATTCGCGGTAGGCCAGTGTAGTGACCGATGCATTGAGTAGGAAGGCGGAGAGTGTGGGTAGTTTGGCGTATTTACCGGTAGCAGAGAGGCCACTAGCCATGGATGTTTAGTCTTTAGCCAACCGGTTTGTGAGAATGGATGTTTCGGAGACCAGTCGAGTTCTTGCTTGTGTGGTAGCACAGTCTTTGTTGTTGGAGCGTATCAAGGCTCGCCAGTTTGATGATCCTCACTTGTTGGTGCTGAAGGATACGGTGCAGCAGGGTGGTGCTAAGGAGGTGGTTATTGGGGATGATGGTGTTATGCGACTTTAAGGCCAGATTTGTGTTCCAAATGTTGGTGTCTAGAGAGATTTGTTTCTTGGAGGTTCACAGTTCGCGCTATTCTATTCACTTAAGTGTCACAAAGATGTACCGTGACTTGAAATAATGTTATTGGTTGCGGAGAATGAAGAAAGACATTATTGCTTATGTATCTCGGTGTTTGAATTATCAATAGGTAATATATGAACATCAAAAACTGGGTGGATTGACTCAGAAATTGGGGATACAGGAGTGGTAGTGGGAGCGCATCACTACGAATTTTGTGGTAGGCTTACCACAGACCTTGAAGAAATAAGATGACTTATATGTTATTGTGGATGGTTTGACTAAGTCTTTACACATTATTCCTGTGGCGACTTCATATTTCAGAGTGGTTGGCTCAGGTTTACATTCAGAAGAATATCCGCCCGCACGGTGTGCCCATTTCCATCATTTCTAACCGAGACACGCAGTTCACAGTGCATTTTTAGAGACTCGTGTAGTGTGAGTTGGGCATGCTGGTTGAGGTGAGCACAACATTTCATTCCCAGACGGACGAACAGTCCAAGCGCACCATTCAGATCTTAGAGGATATGTTATGCGCCTGTGTTATGGATTTTTGTGGTTCATGAGACCAGTTCTTACCTCTTTCAGAGTTCGCCTACAATGACAATTACCAATTGAGTATTCGATGGCGCCGTATGAGGCCTTATATGGGAGGTGATGTCATTCGTCGATCGGTTGTTTTGAACCTAAAGAGGCTAGGTTGTTGGGCACTGATTTGGTCCGTTATGCTATGTAGAAGGTTAAGTTGATTTAGGATCGACTTCATTCAACTGAGTCTAGGAAGAAGAGTTATGCGGATCGGAGCGCTCGTGAGCATTTATGGTGGGAGAGAGAGTTTTGCTTAAAGTTTCACCCATGAAGGGTGTGATGAGGTTCGGGAAGAAGGGCAAGTTGAGTCCTAGGTATATTGGTCCTTTTGAGATCCTTGAGAGAGTTGGCGAGGTAGCCTACATGCTTGCATTTCCTCCTAGCCTATCACGAGTACATCTGGTATTCCATGTTTCCATGCTTTGGAAATACCATGAGGACAGCTCGCATGTTTTGGACTTCAGCACGGTCCAACTTGATGAGAATTTAGCTTATGAGGAGGAGCCGGTGGCAATTCTAACCCAGTAGGTTCGAAAGCTGAGATCTAGTAGTTTTCCATCTGTGAAAATGCATTGAGGTCAGTCGATCGAGGCAGCTACCTGGGAGTGCGAGTGCAATATGCGGAGCAGATACCCACACCTTTTTACCAGTCCAGGTACTTTTCTATGTCCGTTCAAGGATGAACGTTTCTTTTAGAGATGGAGAATGTGACGATCTGATAAGTCATTTTATGTGCTAGCCCTTATTTCCGTGTTTTGAGGCCTTCCGTAGCTTCGTTTAATGTTTCTTGGTTCGCTTGCGTGGTCCGTGTCGCTTTTTGAAAAGCTTTTATATGAAAATTTGACTAAACATAAGGCTAGAGTTGACAACGGCCAACATTTTGGGTAAACAATCCCGGATCAGTGTTTTGAAGATTCCTTTAGGTTCGTATTGTGATTTTGGACTTTGGCATATGCCCGAAATTGAAATCGGAGGTCCCTAGGTTGATTTGACTTGTTTTGCCGAAAGTTAGCAATTGAAAGTTTGAAAATTTCCTAAGTTTGACCGTACGTTGATTTTATGGATATTGGGTTCGGATTTTGATGTTGGGACTTGGAATGGGTCTGTTTTCTTATTTGAAACTTTTTAGAAAAATTTGATACAATTCAGAGTTGGTTTGATAGGATTCTGACGCTTAGTTGTAATTCTAGAGGTTCTTGAGTTTCACTTTGGATTTTATGCGTTTTGATGTCCGATTCGTGGTTCTAGATGTTATTTGTTGCTTTAATCACGCGAGCGAGTTTTTATGATGTTTTTACACTTGTGTGCATGTTTGGTTTGGAGCCCAAGGGGCTCGGGTGAGTTTTTGACGCGTTTCGGATGAGTTTGGATAGTGTGAGGATTGCCGGTGTGCTTCAGTTCTGGTGTTGGGCTGCAAGTCTCGCCATTTCTATAACATGTTCACAAATGCGAACTCCTTTTTTCGAAGTTGAGCTTGCGATGGGAGGTTGTGCAGGGTAGTCTTTTCATTTGCGAAGAAATGTTCACAATTGCGGACAACCCAGAGTTCGCATTTGCGATGGCTTGGTCGCATTTGCAATTGAGCCCTAGGCTTAGGCAGATTCACAAATGCGAACCTTTGATCGCTTTTGCTCTTAGATTCACATTTAAGATAATTTTGTCGCAATTGCGACTAAAGCAGGCAGGGGACACAGTTCGCATTTGCGACGTGTTTCTCGCATTTGCGACATCCGCATATGGGTAAAAGAGGAAAAAATCGGGACTTAGCTATTTTTACACCATTTATCAATCCTGAACACTTATAGGCGATTTTTTAAGAGATTTTGCTACCCAAATTCATTGGTAAGAAACTTTAATCCATTTTCTTTCAGTTACCCAATACTTTTCATGTGTTTTCAATATCAAATCCAGGATTTTCATGGTAGAAATTAGGAATTTGGGTAGAAATTGGAGTTTTATAAAATTGAGTTTTAGACCTCAAATTGAGGTCTGGTTTAGAAACAAATTACATAACTGAGCTAGGGGGTGAATGGATAATCGGGTTTTTGGTCTGAATCTCGCGTTTTGACCGAGCGAGCCCGGAGTTGACTTTTGTTGACTTTTTCCAAATTCATTTAAGATTGAATCTTTTTCACTCTTGAGTAGTTTCTAAAGATTATTTTGAATTGTTTGATCTATAATTAGTTAGATTTGGTTGGTTTGGAGTCTTGTTCAAAAGCCAAGGTCGTGGTTGGTTGATTGACTTGATTGCGGGGTGAGGTAAGTGTCGTGGTTAACCTTGACTTGAGGGATAGAACTTGTTGGTCTATTTGCTACGTGAATTATGAGGGCGAGAGTAAAAGTACGAATGGTGATGTCGTGCCATTAAATATTTTATTGCTTTACTTGATTTCTGGATCGATGATTCACTTGGTTGCACTGTTGTTGTTTTCGGAAAAAGTCTATTTTGTGAATTTGTAATTTCCGTTCTTATCATACTCCCCCTTTCTACATGTCCCCTCCCAGTTAATATTTTAATTGCCCTACTTGTTATTTTGTTGCTTTATGTATATATCTGTATAGTATTTAAGTAGGTGTCTTGTCATAGCCTCGTCACTATCTCGTCGGAGTTAGGCTCGACATTTACGGAGTATATTGGCTCGGTTGTACTCATGCTACACTTCTACACTTCTTGTGCAGATACTAGTGTTGGTCCCAGTGGTGTCTAGTGGTGCTTCTGCTCGGATCATATCTACAACGGAGACTTGAGGTAGAGCTGCTGGCGTTCGCAGTCCCTGAAGTTCCCATCTATCCCTATCTTTATTGTTTATATCATTTCGAAGAATTGTATTTATTTCAAACTATACTTGTAGACTTCTAATTGCTCATGTACTGATGACACCATATTTATAGGATTAAAATAGATCGTGTTATGTTATGGGATTAATTCATGTAGTACAGCTTTATTTATCGTTAACAATCATTATTATTCTGTTTTAAACTGTTAAAATGTTAAATTGATTATCTAATGTTGGCTTGCCTAGCAAGTAGACATTAGGCGTCATTATGACCCGGAGGTTGGGAATCTGAGTCATGACAGTTTCACCTTTGGTAGATGAAATCAAAGTGAAAGAGCTAAAAAAAAGGTTAGGGATAAGTACAAAAAAAGCTTTTGATAATTTGAGTTTTACGTTTTTCTTTTACTTTTGAGTATTTAACAAGCAGAAATCTGAGAATTCGGACTTAAATTAAGGATTTATTAAAAAAAATCTTTTTAATTTAGGATAGTCCTCTAGGATTACGCATGCCTAGGCGAAAGCCTAAGACAGTGCTTTTCGGTACTTTTTCCCCTCAAGGTTGCCCGAGGCATTTTTGCTATTCTAAGCACGGCCCTGGGCTCGCCCCATTTTCGCCTTTTAAAATAGTGGCTGCAACAGGTGTACCAATGACGATCTTTTCTATAGTCATTCTGATTAATATATAGGTCTTATTTTCTTATTTCAGCAGATAATTAATACTTATATGAAGGCTGGCCTTTTACTGCAATATGCATAGTGTCACGATCCGAATTCTCCCTTCGTGAACCATCATGATGGCACCTAATCTCCACGACTAGGTAGGCCTAATATTTTGCGGAAATAAAATGAAAAACATAAAAATTAACAACTAACAGTAACAGATAATTTTAATAAAATATTTGAGATGCCGCTCGGCATATACAATAATCAACTCCCGAAATATTCACTACTCTCTCAAGACCCAGAACACCGTAAGTCACAAGCTTCTAAGAATTTCTATATTTTCTATACATCAATGTCTAAAGAAATAGGGGAAGAATTAACATAAGGGAATAGAGGGGGACTCCGAGGTATGCGGACGCGACAGATGTACCTTGAAGTCTCCGGAACAGCAACGACTGCAACAAAAAGCGAGGCTAGTAGGAGGTACCTGGATCTGCACACGAAAAACATGTGCAGGAATGGCCATGAGTACACCACAACGGTACCCAGTAAGTGCCAAGACTAACCTCGATCGAGTAGTGATGAGGTTAGGTCAGGGCCTTACAGGTATATATATATATATATATATATATATATATATATATATATATATATATATATATATATATATATATATATATGAGACGGAACAGAATAACATAATAAAATAAAACTGAAATTCAATCGGAAAGATAACGGTACAGTACACAGAGCTAACAATAGGGGATCTCCCGAGATATGTCGCATAGTCCCAAATGTAAATGTGCAGGGGGATCTCCCGGAATACCGTTCCGTAGTCCCAAAGTAAATATGCAAGACAGGGGGGATCTTCAAGAATACCGTTCCGTAGTCCCAAAGTAAATATGCAGGGGGATCTCCCGAAATATCGTTCCGTAGTCCCAAAGGTAAATATGCATAGGGTATCTCCCGGAATACCGTTCCGTAATCCCAAAAGTAAATACATAGCTCAAACAATAGAAATAACAACTATGACACGAAATCCTACAATTTAGACTAAGAACGAGTCAAGGAAGAACCAGGGAATTCACTAAGCATGATGCACAGAGTTCAGATAAGCAGTTAAGACACGTAGACATGTTGTTCTAAACTAAACATGATAATTACATATGCTAGTGTAGCTCAACTGAAGTGAAACCAGCTATTACTTAATGAAAACGGAGTTTTACAACAAATAGCCCGTGTATGCACTCGTCACTTCACGTACACGGCGCTCACATTACCAAATCCTAAGGGGAGTTCCCCCACACAAGGTTAGGCAAGCCTCTTACCTTGAACCAAGCTCAAATCAATCTGTAACAATGCTCTTCCCATGAATATCCGACTCTGAATGGCCCAAATCTAGCCAAAATTAATTACATATCATACATATAACTACAAAAAACTAATCTAGCAAATGAGAGAAAAGGTAAAGCAAGAAATTGGAAAATTGCCCTAAAAAGTCTCCCCGGGCCCACGTCTAAGAATCGGATACAAGTAACAAAATATGAACACTCATATACTCACGAGTCTAACCAAACAAGAATTATTCGAATCCGACCTCAAATCGCCTTTCAAAACTCGAAATTTTAGTCTATGAAGTTTCTACCATTTTCTCCCAAATTTCCAACTCAAATCCCTAATTAGAAGATAAAAATAGCAATAGATTCATGAAATATAGCCCAATCTGAGTTAGAATCATTTACCCCAACAATCTTCTTGAAGAAACCTCGAAAATAGCCTCACACCAAGCTCTCAAAGTCCCAAATTTGAAATGGGAATCAAACCCTCGAATTTTTCTTTTCTGCCCAGTTATTCCGCATTTGCGGACCTGCTATAGCACCTGCGTCACTGCACTTGCGGAATTCCCATCACATGTGTGGATTCCAATTAAAAACTATGTATCCGCTTCTGCAATCAAAGGGTCTCACCTGCGTGTGCGCACCTATGGAACCATGTCCATTTCTGCTGTCTTCTTCCGCTCCTGCGGGTCCTGGAGCGCATCTGTGGGCATGCATTTTCCTCGCACGTGCTACCCTGACCACTGCTTCCAAATCCACTTCTGCGTCTGATCTCCCGCACCTGCTGTCTCCCCACCACAGGTGCGAAAACACCAGAACTCAAATAGCTTCAGCAATTGCAAAAGTCAAAAACTCAATCCGTTTAACATCCGAAACATACCCGAGGACCCCGGGACCTCAACCAAACATACCAACAAGTCCTAAAACACCATACAAACTTAGTCAAGCCCTGAAACCACATCAAACAATGCAAACATCATGAATCACCCTCCAATTCAAACTTAAAGAACTTGAAACTTCAAATTTCCACAACCGATGCCAAAACCTATCAAACCACGTCCGATTGATTCCAAATTTTGCACACAAGTCATATTCAATATTACGGACCTACTCCAAGTTCCGGAATTGGATTCCGACCCTAATATTAAAAAGTCCACTACCGATCAAAATCTCCAAATATTTGACTTTCGCCATTTCAATCCTGAATAAGCTACATGCCTCCAAAATACAATCCGGACACGCCCCTAAGTCCAAAATCATCCAACGGAGCTAACAGAATTGATGGAACTCCATTCCGGAGTCGTCTTCACGCAATTCCGGCTAAGGTCCAAATCTTAAGGCTCAAGCCTCCGTTTAGGGACTAAGTGTCTCAAAACACTCCAAAAATCAAAACGAAACCTCCGGGCAAGTCACATAAGCTGAAGCAGATACGGAGAAATCAGTGAATAGGGGATCGGGACTATAACTCTCAAAACGACCGACCGGATCGTTACACATAGACTCTTGAAGCTATGTCTTCATTAACTGTATCCCACGGTATGTTTTTGCCAAAATGGGTAAATGTCAACTGTCAAGTACCGTGAACTCTAATTCTTAAGATCATGTATAGTTTGCTATAGATGAGTCATAACTCATAAGTGTCGTAATAAATGGCATATGGTGGTGCCAGAAAATTACAAGCAACCACCAACAGCACAAAGAGGCAAATACTTCTACAGAAAGAAACTTCAGAGTATGCCAACTTCAGCACATGCTGCAATATTTTTGAGAACACAAGCTCTTAACTACTCCTTCCGTCCCAATTTATGTAGAGGTTGTTTGACTCAATAATACTTTTAAAACTTGTGGTGTAAAACAAATTATATATATTTATGTGGTTGTAAATCAACTCATTAAGATACGTAAAGTAAGATACTATGGATAAATTGATTCTAAATAAGGAAAATTGACCTTTTTTTTGGGGACTGATAAAAAGGAAATAATATTACATAAATTAGGACAAAGGGACTATTACTTTTCAACTTCTGATAAAAATGCAATTAGATAACGCTACTCTATTTTATTTTAATTATCTTTTGAATTGTTAACCAGAATACGAAGGAAACAAGAAAATAACAGGTCAACTGTAAATACATGAGACTATCGAAAAACACCAATCTAATTAGGCATGAATGCATTATCAAAGCAGTATTTGCAGAATAGCACGTAAAGCACACAACAATCACAAATATAAAAAGAGCAGAACCTGAATATGAGGTGTTCAATAGGTACAACAAGAAGATAACGTGTCTAAATTTAAATTCGTATATCCATCATACATTTAGTCTATACGTTGGAATAACCATCAAAGGCTTTTCTTTGCACAATACTATCCCAAACTGCTCATCAACGTCTAAATCAAGAGGCTGCATACCATTTGGAATCTCCCAATCAAAGCAGTGCACCAATTGTGCAACCACAAGGTGAACAATAGTAATCCCCAACTGCATTCCGGGGCAGCTTCTTCTACCAGAGCTAAATGGTAAAAGTTGGAAGTGGCGTCCACGGATATCTATGCTGCTCCAGACAAATCTCTCTGGCAAAAACTTCTCAGGCTCAGGCCAAACATTTGGATCTCTCTGAATCGCATAACAATTTATCATGATTCGTGATCCCTTTTGTTTGTGGAAGCCATCGACTGCACAATCTTCCATGGCCTCATGATGCATTACTGGCACTATGGAATGCAGCCTCAGGCCCTCTTTTACAACCATGTCTAAGTACTTTAATTTCTTCAGGTCTGATTCTTCAACCATTCTGTCCATGCCTACAACTTCTTCTAGCTCTCTTTGTAATTTCTTCATTGCTTGAGGGTGCCTTAGAAGCTCAGTGAGTATCCATTCTACTGATGTGGCTGAAGTGTCCATTGCTGCAATAAACATGTCCTGTATTGAAAAGGAAGCAGAATCAATATTAAAGATAGTTGTATTTTGAGATTATATTAGTATGTGAATGGGATACAAATACATACTAAGAGGATAGCTTTTATATGTCGACGATCAAACTGAAATTCTGTTTCTTCTGATTGCATAATCTCCATCCTAGTATCCACAAAGTCCTTAGTTTGTTTCTGGTCATGAGACTGAACATGATCATCAATGATCCTCTCAACAAACTTATCAAGCACCTTTGAAAGATCCTTGAGTTTGCGAGTGAATCCCTGGAGATCAATAACACCAAGAAATGGGAAAAAATCTCTAAGATTTGGTGTTCCTGCTAAATGCACGACATCTTGAACTACAGCCTTGAATCCCCTCTTATCCAAGTCCTCATCCATGTATTTGTTTCCAAACACCATTAAGCAAGTCAAGTTAGCATTCAACGACGTAATCTTTGCATTAAGATCAACAGCAACGCTATCATCAGCTTGTTCTTTAAGCGATTCAATCAGAAGTTCAACTTCTTGCTTTCTCATGAATCGAAATGAATTCATCTTGTGGCTATTCAAAAGGTGAACAGTGCACAGTTTGCGCATGTTACGCCAATATGCTCCATACTTTGCAAAAGTCAAATTCTTCTGGCCATAACCCAAATACTGGGATGCTTCGTGATGAGGCCTACTAGCAAAGATGTGATCATATGTCTCGAGGAACTTCTCAGCTGCATCAGCTGACGAGACAACGATTGCAGGTACTAATCCCAATCGTACATACATAATAGGACCATGTTTCTTGGCTAGTTTTTGTAAATCTTGGTGTAGATTTTTACCTAACAAATGAAGATGTCCAAAAATGGGAAGCCCTTTTGGACCTGGAGGAAACCTTTTTCTCTTCTGAATGTTTAGCAGCTCATAGAAGGCATATACTAACAGACCAACAATTAAAGTTGTTGCCCATATAAAATCCATGGCTAATATGACTTTGTTACCTTCCAAGAGCGCTAATGGAAGATGATACAATGTACATATGTTGGTGCAAGAGCTCGGACGTTATATATATATATATATATATATATATATATATATATATATATATATATATATATATATATATATATATATATATTATATATATACACCATTAATAACTGGGATGTCGGTCTTTACCAAAAACAGAAAATGTCAGATATCAATGTTCTTTTCTAAACTATACTGAGAATAGTCTTCAGTAAACTGTTCTAAACTCTCAGAGACCAATCTTATCTTGGATCCTCTCTGAAGGCAAATATTTTTTAAACTGGTAGGAGGTCAAAATAATTGATAACTGCTCCTATTTAATATTGCCAAATTTCGATACAAGTAATAATCCCAAGGAGAATTTAAGTTACGAGTCAATTACTTAAATGGTCAATCAACTATCTCAAATTCACTTAACTAGATTTTCCATATTTTGGATTGTCAAATACTTATTGTACCCTCTAAATTATAAATATTGTACCCTCTAAATTATAAAAATTTATCTTCTTTTATAATTTAGAGGGTAAAATAGATATTTGGCAATCCAAAATTTGGAAAATCTAGTTGAATAACCTTCTGAATGCAATAGGCATAGTTCAGTGACTTTGTTTTTTCAAACGAAAGTAAAGTGACTTTAGAAGATAATTTGGGATAGTTGAGTGACCATTTGTGTAATAGACTCTTTAAATTATGTATTGGGAAAAATTGAATTTACATACTGAAGTGATTGAAAGATGACGCATCATAACACGAAGGCTGGTCAAAGAATGATGATTACCAAAGAGGCACGAGTTGCAATAGATACGAATGGAAGCACAAGAAAAGGAACGGGCAAATGTTCAAAACACTCGACGCACGTACCTATTTAAATCTAAAAGTTAAGAAGAATGAACCTGACAGCACAAGGGAGCCCAAATACAGTATTTAATAAGCATTAAATACTGCAAGTGTTGGAGAATATGTATTAAATTACAATGATTATGTAACGTAGCATTTAATGCCTTTAATCCTCCATAATGACCTTATTATGACAAAGGCAAAACGTATAACTTAAAAATAGCTATAAAAGGGAGAAGACTGATCATTTGTAGGGACACACAATATCATCTGAATATACTGGTTTACTTTATTTTCTGCTATCTATTGGTTATCAAAATCTATATCTTTTATTCATTTTCCACTATCAGTAACCCGAGTTCTTCTAAAAATAAAGCTTTGACTGAAATTCCATTTTTTGGTTAAACAAATTGGTTTCGTTATCGGGAATCGAACCCGGGTCTCCTGGGTGAAAGCCAGATATCCTAACCGCTGGACGATAACGGATGGTGCACCAGCCGGGAAGGAACTCCTGATGGATCTCACTCAAATGCAAATGCTCAGTTTGACAATAATGAAGCTATCAATGAAGCTTTGCGGAAACTAATCGCTCAACAGGTCAATAAAGCTCTTGAGGCCTTTGCCAGCCAGTTACCTGTTGCACCATCAACACCAATTCCAAATACCAACACTTTGGAAAACCCTCGTCATGGGCTTGTTAATTCAGACAGTGGTGGAATCCCCAGTGAGTCACGAGAAGGAGAACCAAGTAACTTAGTCAATTTCGATTTACCAAAATTTAGTTCTAACATTGCAGAAACAGCTCAAGGAACAAAGTGACCGCATAGAGCAAATACCTGGAGTACCGCCTGTAATAAAAGGAATCGATATGGACAAATATTCACAGCAACCTTGGAAGCCAAGCGCTGCTCCTCTACCAATTCCAAAGAAGTTCAAAATGCCTGATATTCCAAAATACGATGAAACAACTGATCCACGAGACCATGTGACTGCATTCACAACTGGCGTAAAAGGCGACGATTTGACTAAACACGAAATTGGATCCGTATTGGTTAAAAAAATCGGCGAAACACTCATTAAGGGAGATTTAACATGGTATTCTCTTTTACCCGAAAATTCCATAAATTCTTTTGCTGAGCTTGCAGATTTGTTTATCAAAGCACATTCGGGGGCTCAAAAAGTCGAAAAGAGAATGGAGGATATTTTCAAAATCAAACAAGGGGACTCCGAGTTGCTCAGAGAGTTCGTGGATAGGTTCCAGCGTGAAGAATGACATTACCACGTGTACCAGATAATTGGGCAGCTATAGCTTTCACTAGTAACTTGAATGAAAAAAGCTCAGAAGCTACGAGGCGACTCAAAGAAAGTCTTCGTGAATTCCCAGCAACTACATGGAATGATGTTTACAACAGGTATAGCACAAAGTTAAGGATCGAAGAAGATATTTTCTCGCGGTCCCTAAATGAAGAAAAGGTGAGTTCAAGACGGGCGGAAACAGAAAAAAGGTCCGGTAAAAATAGGTATGAACCATATATGGGCCCAACTGGAAAAGATTCACGGTCAAAGCATGATCAGTCAAGGTACGATCCTAGATCCAGAAATAGAGAATCGGGCTCATCATCGAGGTATGGAAATGATCGTAACACACGAGAGTCACGAGATGATGATAGAAATTTGAAGGCACGATTTGGCGGTTATAATTTTAATGTAAGCACTTCCGAGCTCGTGGCTGTTTTAAGAAGCATGGGTGACAAGGTGCGGTGGACAAAAGAAATGAGATCGAATCCAAACAGGCGCAATCCCGACCATTGGTGCGAGTTTCACAATGATCATGGTCATAAAACGGCAGATTGTAGGTTGCTACAAGGAGAGGTTGATCATCTATTGAAGCAAGGGTATCTCACCGAATTATTCAGTGAGAAAGGTAAGCAAGCATACATGAAGAATAGGCAGGAGCCTCCAAAACCGCCTTCTCCCAAAAGAATCATCAATGTTATACGCGGAGGGGAAGAAATCAATAGTATGAGGTACACAGCAGCCAATAAAGTTTCCAAAGTCACAATTACCCACGGGAAGCGGGTGCGACAAGTCTTGGAGGAAGAAAGCATTACGTTTGATGATGCAGATGCGGATGGCGTATTAACTCCACATAACGACCCAGTGGTAATATCTTTACTTATACATGACACTAATGTGAAACGAGTTTTGATTGATCCAGGTAGCTCCGTGAACATTATCCTACTCAGAGTACTACATGAGATGCAGGCTGAGGATAAAATAGTACCAAAAGCGCATACTTTGTATGGATTCGATAATTCCAGCGTTGTGACGAAAGGGGAAGTAATACTTACTACATTCGCAGAAGGAGTTGTCAAAGATACGAAGTTTCAGGTAGTGGAGCTAGAAATGGCTTACAACATAATTTTAGGGAGGCCATGGATCCACGAGATGGATGTTGTTCCATCGACCTTACATCAAGTCATTAAATTTCCATCACCATGGGGAATATGTCAAGTCCGTGGAGATCAACAGACATCCAGGAGCATCAACTCCGTAGCAGATTCAAGTACGAGAAATGAAGAAAAATAGCAATTACATAATTCAGTTGGGGATACCACAACGCAAACCTCAACTAAACAAGGGCGAACAGATGTAGATTCAAGGCCCGATTCCATTGAAGAACCAAAAGAAAACGAAAATATCAAAACAACGATCGAAGAACTGGAGGCTGTAGTATTATTTGTACATTGGCCTGAAAGGAAAATCTACATAGGGGCCAATCTCAGCCAAGACGTGAACCGTAAGTTGATTGAATTTTTAAAAGCTAAGCAGATTATTTTACTTGGTCCCATTCTGATATGACAGGTATACCACCACGAGTAATGACTCACAAATTAAATGAAGACCCGTCTTATCCACCTATCAAACAAAAGAAGAGAAAGCAAGGAACTTTCAAAAATCAGGTGATTCAATATGAGGTCCAAAAATTATTAAACAACGGATCTATCCGTGAGGTAAAGTATCCTAATTGGTTACCCAACACTATTGTGGTACCTAAAAAGAACGGTAAATGGCGATTTTGTGTAGATTACACAGATCTTAACAAAGCTTGTCCTAAAAATTCTTTTCCATTATCACATATAGATCAACTAATTGATGCTAATGCAGGACATGAGTTGTTAAGTTTTTTAGATGCATACTCAGGATACAACCAAATCAAAATGGATCCCATAGATGAAGAAAAAACATCATTTATAACTGACAGGGGGACTTACTGTTATAAAGTAATGTCTTTTGGTCTCAAAAATGTTGGTGCAACATATCAAAGATTGGTGACCAAAATGTTTCAAGATCATCTGGGAAAAATGTCACGCCCCAACCTCGTGAGGCGCGACCGGCGCTCGATCGAGTGAACCCAACCCAGCAAGCCTTATCACACACTTCCTACCCCACTGTTCATGAATAAGATAGCCATGCTTCCTTTTTATTTAAGCAGGGAAAAGGTGATACATTCAACCATGTTAATTCATTTTATATATTACAGGCTTAAACCGTAGCTAAAGTTAATTTCCGAAATTCCCATAAGGTTACAATATATAGATAGCAGGGGTTTAGAATTACAACATAGTTCATTAACCCCTCAACTCCCGAACATAACCCACACATGTGTCTACGGAGCCTCTAAGGATACAAAAGATAACTACGACAATGCCGGCAACAAGGCCCCGGCTATACCTCAAAAATTGAAGTCCACAACAACAAAAGATATACAATACAACCCCTTGAAGGAGGAAGGGGCTCACCAAGACTTGGAGAAGAAGGTAACCTTCTACGAGCGATCGGCACTATCCACAATGGAGCCACCTAGATTCATTTAAAAATGTAGCGCCCCCGGCAAAAGGGACGTTAGTACCATGGAATAGTACTAGTATGTATAACTAAATACCATTTTACTAGAAAGAACTATCAAGCAAGAACAAAGAAATCACAAGAGTAAATCAAAGGTTTTAACAGGACACCACATCATCACATAAATGAACCATATAATCTTCCACATGATTTCCATGACTTAGTTGGGGCATTTCTCTCATATGCTCATCACTATTCTCAACACCGCCGCTATCTTGAGCGGAGTCCGATCACGACCCAATCGGCTAGGTCGCCTCATTTGAGACATATACCTCAATCACCATTTCATTTCCCTTTTCCGGAATTCAATATTTGCACATCTCCACCATGTGTGCGGCATGGTGTCCGATCACGGCCCGATCGGCTAAGCCGCCTTACCTATGTGTTGTTCCTTTCTCATTCATCATCTCATTTGAATCTTTATTTCACATAGATCACATCAATTCATTGGCATTTAGGGCCACAGCTATCACATCATTCCAATTCCAATGTCCATCTTGCAATTTTATGGCCATAGGCACACACAAGCAATTCAAGTTACAAACATAGGTAAGTTTTCACATAATTAACATGATAATTCCAGTTTTAATCTCGGCCCATAGCCTAGGCATTTCAGCGTATGATTCGTATTCTTCACACTTCTCTAAATATCACGAATAGAATATTACTCACATTGAGGCACATCCTTCATGTACATATATGTATACATTTGTGAATCAATTAATGTGAAATACAATCAAATAATGTGGAATAACAATCAATACATCAACCAGTTCTAGTCTTACCACACTTGCGTAAACGCCAACGGAGCTCAATTTCTGATAAAAGTGGGTTTTAGCCATACATACCTCAATATAGCTTTCCTTAATCCTTACAAAAATCTGAAACTCTTAGCACTTCGATCTATTGTGTAAGAATTACAAATTGAACCGAGAATTAGAGACGAGCTTGACATTTTAGCTTGTTTTAAGCATATTATCAAACACTAAAGGTGCATTGTGATCTTAGGTCATTTTTGAGAGGAATTTCTATCATTTTATACCCCCATTTGCCTTCTTTTTAGTTCACTACCTTCCAATACTCTATTGTTTGATATGCATGCAAGAAATTCATTCTTATACCCATAAACCCCCAAGCTAAGTACTCCTTGTAGTGTGAATTTGAAACCAGAGATTAGGGGTCAAGTTTCTTACCTCTTGGTGTGAAGATTTAGGTGCCTCACTTGATTATCTTTAATGATTAGCAAGGTTTCATGGAGAAATTTTGATGGGAAGCACTTTCCCTCTCTAAGACCCTCTCTCTCTCTCTCTCTAAAATCATCAGGAAATATGTTCAAAATGAGTTATAACACCGAATATATCGATAGGGGGTCGGGTTTAAAATTTAGAAAATTGGAGCCCTGAGTCAGGTCTATGATCGCATTTGTGATCGCAAAGTCACCATGCGGTCCGCATAATGGACCGCAAAATGCTTCCAAAAAACTGGACACATTGACTGGGTTTGCGGCAGAAATGCGGTCCGCATTCACGTTCTGCTGTCGCAAAGTGCACCGCAGAACTGACCTTCACAAAATCCCAAGAAAATTATGCGACGACTATGCGGTCCGCATTTTGATTATGCGATTGCATAATTGATCGCATAGTTGACTTCAATTTTGGCCAACACACTAACTCACTCTGCGGCAGATATGCGGTCCGCATACCTGGTATGCGACCGCATTCTAGACTGCATAATTGCACTTTTCTGAAAAAATTTGATTCTTGATTTTTAAATGCATAGATCAGTACAAAAGGGTCTGAACCGCGGCTCGCAAGCTCGCTGCGAAGAATTTTACACATTCCTAACACATATTCATAATTTGGCACTAGGAGCTTTTAAGTTTTGAGTACAAGTTTTTACGGGGCCTTACATCCTCCCCCACTTAAAATTATTCGTCCTCAAATGAGGATCAAGGGTCACTTATTAGAAATTCTTCATACAATATTCTGTCTTTTACAACGTAAAACCTATTACTAGTCTCCAAATTTGGCTAACTCCCTAAATTTCCAAAAATTTTGTCAGAGTTTCCTTTGTATCTAGGCCTATCCACCTGTCAGAGAGCCTCAGAATCACATCCTAACAGCATATACATGTTCCATAATATAACATGACTTGTACAACACCAACCATGGCCATATAGACAACATATATAACCCAAAATAGAACATTTTTTCATAGATTAAATCACATGATAAGAGTTCGTAAGAATCAAATGCATAAAAGCTATTACATGACTATTCAAACAAATGCGGGTACTGCTTTTTCATTTCACCCTCGGCTTCCCAAGTGGCTTCCTCAACTTGCTGGTTCCGCCATAATACTTTCACGGATGCAATTTCCTTATTTCTCAATTTCCGAACTTGCCTATCGAGAATGGCAACTGGAACTTCTTCATACGATAGTGTTTCATTAACTTCAATAGTCTCAACTGGCACAATAATGGACGGGTCTCCCACTACCTTCCTCAACATAGACACATGAAAGACCGGGTGTATCAATGACATTTCGGGTGGCAGCTCGAGCTTGTATGCCACCTGACCAATCCTCTGAATAATTCTGTATGGTCCGACATACCTCGGACTCAATTTTCCCTTCTTCCCAAACTGCATGATACCTTTCATAGGGGAAACCTTTAAAAATACGCAATCATCTTCTTTGAACTCCAAATCTCTGCGACGAACATCCGAGTAAGACTTTTGGCGACTTTGAGCAGTTTTCAACCTTTCCTTAATAATCTTGACTTTTTCCATGGCCTGATGCACGAGGTCCGGCCCTAACAATTTCGCTTCTCCAACCTCGAACCACCCAATGGGAGACCGGCATCTCCTACCGTACAATGCCTCAAATGGTTCCATTTGGATGCTAGCATGGAAGCTGTTGTTGTAAGCAAATTCTATGAGCGACAAATGGTCATCCCAGCTACCTTTGAAATCAAGAGTACAAGAACGCAACATATCCTCAAGCGTCTGAATAGTCCGCTCCGCTTGCCCATCAGTTTGAGGGTGAAAAGCTGTGCTAAGATTTACCTGCGTACCCAAACCTTGCTGAAACTTCTTCCAAAAGTTTGCTGTGAACTGAGCACCTCGATCTGAGATGATTGAGACTGGTGTTTCATGTAACCTGACTATTTCCTTGATATACAACTGAGCATACTGTTCCACTGTGTCGGTAGCTTTTACTGGCAAGAAGTTCGCTGATTTCGTGAGTCGATCCACGATTACCCAAATCCATGTTAATCATTTCCCATTTCCACATCGGAATTTCTATGCTTTGAGCTAATCCACCGGGCCTTTGATGTTCGGCCTTCACTTGCTGACAATTCGGACATTTTGCCACAAAGTCCGCCACATCCCTCTTCATGTTGTTCCACCAATAAACCTCCTTGAGATCATGATACATTTTCGTAGAACCTGGGTGCACGGAATACCTGGAAGTGTGAGCCTCTGCCATGATCCTTTCCCGAAGACCGTCAATATTAGGAACACATAGGCGGTCTTGGTATCGTAGGGTACCATCATTCACGCCTGAGGAAAAAGTTGTGGTCTTGTGTCTATGAATTCCTTCCTTCAGTTGTGCTAACAATGGATCACTGAATTGCTTTTCTTTCACCTCCGCCACGAGCGACGATTCGGCTCTATTTTGTACAATTACCCCTCCTTCACTAGAACCCGCCAAGCGAATTCCCAAAGTAGCCAGCTGGTGAACCTCCCTCGCTAACGGCCTCTGGTCTGCCTCCATATGACCTAAGCTCCCCATAGATTTCCGACTAAGAGCATCCGCTACAACATTAGCCTTTCCCGGGTGATAGAGAATATCGATGTCGTAGTCCTTGAGTAACTCTAACCATCTTCTCTGTCTCAGATTCAACTCCTTCTGCTTGAAAATATATTGAAGGCTCTTGTGATCCGTGAATACATCCACATGGACCCCATATAGATAATGTCGCCAAATTCTTAGCGCAAACACCACTGCCACCAACTCTAAGTCATGAGTTGGGTAATTCTTTTCATGATTCTTGAGCTGCCTGGAAGCATAAGCTATAACCTTGCCATGTTGCATTAACACACACCCAAGCCCGATCCTTGAAGCATCGCAATACACCACAAACCCCTCTATACCCTCTGGCAGGGTTAACACCGGTGCTGTTGTCAACCTTGATTTCAATTCTTGGAAACTCTTCTCACAAGCATCGGATCATTGGAATTTAACTGCTTTCTGCATCAATTTAGTCAAGGGAGAGGTAAGAGTAGAAAACCCCTCCACAAATCTTCTGTAGTACCCAGCCAAACCCAAGAAACTGCGAATCTCCGTTGGAGTGGTAGGTTTAGGCCAATTTTTCACCTCTGCAATCTTTTGAGGATCAACCATAATTCCTTCCCTGGATACGACATGGCCCAAGAACGCGACAGAGTCTAGCCAAAATTCGCATTTTGAAAATTTTGCATACAATTGATGTTGCTGAAGAGTCTGCAAGACTGCCCTGAGATGGTCCGCATGGTCCTCCCGACTTCGGGAATAGACAAGAATATCGTCAATGAACACTATTAAAAAGGAGTCTAGAAAGGGTTTGAAGACTTGATTCATAAGGTCCATGAAGGCTGCCGGGGCATTTGTTAGCCCAAAAGACATTACCATAAATTCTAAGTGCCCATACCGGGTTCTGAAGGCTGTTTTTGGAATATCCTGCTCCCTTATGTTCAATTGATGATACCCGGACCGCAAGTCAATCTTTGAGAAACACACAGCACCTTGCAATTGGTCAAACAAGTCATCTATTCTTGGCAGAGGGTATTTGTTTTTGATTGTGACCTTGTTGAGTTGCCGGTAGTCAATACACATCCGCAAAGACCCACTCGGCCGGATGAACCCCTTTTCTAGAAAATCCTTCAATTGTTCCTTTAACTCATTCAATTCTGCCGGTGCCATTCTGTAAGGTGGAATTGATATAGGCTGCGTGCCTGGCATCACATCGATCCCAAAATCAATCTCCCTATCTGGTGGAATCCCAGGGAGCTCATCTGGAAAGACATCCGGAAATTCATTCACAACAGGTACAGACTCAAGGCTGGGTGCCTCGGCATTGGTGTCCGTAACCCGAACTAAATGGTAGATACATCCCTTCTTGATCATCCTCGCGGCCTTAAGGTAGGAAATAAACCGACCTCTAGGCACTACATTATCCCCTTCCCATTCTATGACGGGCTCATTGGGAAATTCAAGCCTCATAGTTCTAGTCCGACAATCAAGTTTGGCAAAGCATGAATATAGTCAATCCATTCCCATTATTACATCAAAGTCGACCATTCCTAACTCGACAAGATCGGCCGTGGTATCCCTGTCCCGAATCCTAACAACACAACCCCTATAGACTCGAGCAGCCGTGATAGACTCACCAACCGGAGTAGACACCAAAAATGGCTCATGAAGCTGATCCGCTTCTATCCCAAATTCCATGGCAATAAAAGGGGTAACATAGGATAAGGTGGAACCGGGGTCAATAAGTGCATACACATCATGAGTTTGAACAGTCAGAATACCTGTAACGACATCTGGAGAAGCCTCTGCAGTCTGGCAACCACTCATAGCATAGAATCGGCTGGGTCCTCCTGAACTCTACACACCACCCCTAGCTGCACCACGCCCTGCAGGTGCTGGGGTACCTCGAGCTGGAGAAGGGGCTGAAGATGTAGCAACTGCTGGACTGGATGGTTGAGCTGCGCCCCTACCCGCTCCCTGGCGGGATACACGACAATGGATCTGGATATGACCCCTCATCCCACATCCATAGCATATAGGTAACTCCATATAGCAAATCCCCGAGTGCATCTTCCCGCACCTGGCACGGGGACCTCTGCTGCTGCTGGAACCTCTCTCCTGACCGACCCCGCTGATGGGATCCCCTGTTGCCCTGATCGGGCCTGAAACGACTCCACTGCTGCTGGCTGGGCCCTGATGGCGGTGCACTGGCTGAAGACTGGGCAATAGACTAGGAAGGCCCTGATGATCCTCCCTTGAAAGCTGATCTTCCCCCACCTAGTGACTCTCCCATGTTGCCCGTAGATCGGGCCTTGCTGTTACCTTCTCTCTCCGTTCTGTTCTTTAATTTACGGCTCTCTGTAGCACGAGCAAATGCTACCATCTTCCCATAATTCATGTCAGAATTCAATGCAGTCGTAGAAGCCTCATTAATGGTCAAAGAATTAAGGCCCTGAACAAATCGGCGCACTCTGGCCTCCATTGTGGGCAACATATGAATGGCATACTTGGACAAGCGAGCAAATTCCATGTGGTACTCCCACACACTCCTGCTACCTTGCTTCAAATTTTCAAGCTCTGCTGCACGGGCTGCCCTTGTCTCAGCGGTCAGAAAGTGATCTATAAAGGCATCAGCAAACTCACTCCACCTCGCCGGAGGGCTCCCCTCCTCGTGGGAATCCTCCCATAACTCAAACCACGCATAGGCCACTCCCTTCAGGCGGTAGGCATCCAACTCTACTCCCTCTGTCTCAGTCGCACGCATGACCCTGAGAGTCTTGTGCATCTCATCAATAAAATCCTGAGGGTCCTCTTCCGGATTGGCACCCGAAAACACTGGAGGGTCTAACTGAAGAAATCTGTGCACCTTGGAACTGGTGGAATCCCCTTGCTAGCTAGATGGACTGGGTGCAACACCTGACCTCTGGGCCTGAGAGGCCACTAGCTGGGTCAACATCTGAATAGCTACCCTAAGATCCCCATCAGAAATACCCGAACCGGAGGCTGGGGCTGGAGGCTGTACAGGAGTATCAACGGGAGGGATACTGGTGCCCTCCACAGGTGGAGAAACTGGGGTAGTCTGCTCTGGAATAGAAGGATCAAGCAGAGTAATAGTAGGGCAACTACCCTCACCCGCAGCATCAAGCAGTGAATCATCAGCCACTCCTGAGGTGGCGTTGGCTGCTTGGCCAATTCTCACTTTCTTCTTAGGTGCCATTTATTGAAAGATAGAACAACGCACTGATTAGGGAGGGAACAGTTTCACCGCACGATCCAGAATATCAAAGAAGGGTGTCATTCCTAAATGCCCAAGTAGCCTCCAGCTTATCGATGTGGTCGACTAACAATCGATAAGAAGGACTCTACTAGAAACGACACCGAGACATCCTAGGACACATTAAAACCTTAGGCTCCGATACCAAGTTTGTCACGCCCCAACCTCGGGAGGCACGACTGGCGCTCGATCGAGTGAACCCAACCGAGCAAGCCTTATCACACACTTCCTACCCCACTCTTCATGAATAAGATAGCCATGCTTCCTTTTTATTTAAGAAGGGAAAAGGTGATATAATCAACCATGTTAATTCATTCTATATATTACAGGCTTAAACCGTAGTTAAAGTTAATTTCCGAAATTCCCATAAGGTTACAATTTATAGATAGCAGGGGTTTAGAATTACAACATAGTTCATGAACCCCTCAAATCCCAAACATAATCCACACATGTGTCTACGGAGCCTCTAAGGATACAAAAGATAAGTACGACAATGCCGGCAACAACGCCCCGGCTATACCTCAAAAATGGAAGTCCACAACAACAAAAGATGTACAATACAACCCCTTGAAGGAGGAAGGGGCTCACCAAGACTTGGAGAAGAAGGTAACCCGCTGCGCGCGATCGGCACTATCCGCAATGGAGCCACCTACATTCATTTAAAAATGTAGCGCCCCCAGAAAAAGGGACGTTAGTACCATGGAATAGTACTAGTATGTATAACTAAACACCATTTTACTAGAAAGAACTATCAAGCAAGAACAAAGAAATCACAAGAGCAAATCAAAGGTTTTAATCGGACACCACATCATCACATTAATGAACCACATAATCTTCCACATGATTTCCATGACTTAGTTAGGGCATTTCTCTCATATGCTCATCACTGTTCTCAACACCACCGCTATCTTGACCGGAGTCCGATCACAACCCGATCGGCTAGGTCGCCTCATTTGAGACATATACCTCAATCACCATTTCATCTCCCTTTTTTGAAATTCAATATTTGCACATCTCCACCATATGTGCGGCATGGTGTCCGATCACGGCCCGATCGGCTAGGCCGCCTTACCTAGGCATTGTTCCTTTCTCATTAATCATCTCGTTTGAATCTTTATTTTACATGGATCACATCAATTCATTGGCATTTAGGGCCACAGCTATCACATCATTCCAATTCTAATGTCCATCTTGCAATTTTATGGCCATAGGCACACACAAGCAATTCAAGTTACAAACATAGGTAAGTTTTCACATAATTAACATGATAATTCCAGTTTTAATCTCGGCTTATAGCCTAGGCATTTCAACGCATGATTCGTATTCTTCACACTTCTCTAAATATCACGAATAGAATATTTCTCACATTGAGGCACATCCTTCATGTACATATATGTATACATTTGCGAATTAATTAATGTGAAATAACAATCAAATAATGTGGAATAACAATCAATACATCAACCAGTTCTAGTCTTAGCACACTTGCCTAAATGCCAACGGAGCTCAATTTCTAATTAAAGGGGGTTTTAGCCATACATACCTCAATATAGCGTTCCTTAATCCTTACAAAATTCCGAAACCCTTAGCACTTCGATCTATTGTGTAAGAATTACAAATTGAACCGAAAATTAGAGACGAGCTTGAGATTTTAGATTGTTTTAAGCATATTATCAAGCACTAAAGGTGCATTGTGATCTTAGGTCCTTTTTGAGAGGAATTTCTATCATTTTATACCCCCATTTGCCTTCTTTTTAGTTCACTACCTTCCAGTACTCTATGGTTTGATATGCATGCAAGAACTTCATTCTTATACCCATGAACCCCCATGCTAAGTACTCCTTCTAGTGTGAATTTGAAACCAGAGATTAGGGGTCAAGTTTCTTACCTCTTGGTGTGAAGATTTAGGTGCCTCACTTGATTATCTTCAATGATTAGCAAGGTTTCATGGAGAAATTTTGATGGGAAGCACTTTCCCTCTCTAAGACCCTCTCTCTCTCTCTCTCTCTCTCTCTCTCTAAAAGCATCAGGAAATATGTTCAAAATGAGCAGTAACACCGGATATATCGTAGGGGGTAGGGTTTAAAATTTAGAAAATTGGAGCCCCGAGTCAGGTCTGTGATCGCATTTGCGATCACAAAGTCGACATGCGATCCACATAATGGACCGCAAAATGCTTCCCAAAAACTGGACACACTGGCTGAGTTTGCGGCAGAAATGCAGTCCGCATTCACGTTCTGTGGTCGCAAAGTGCACCGCAGAACTGACCTTCACAAAATCCCAAGGAAATTATGCGACGACTATGCGGTTCGCATTTTGATTATGCCATCGCATAATTGACCGCATAGTTGACTTCAATTTTGGCCAACACACTGACTCACTCTGCGTAGATATGCGGTCCGCATACCTGGTATGCGACCGCATTCTAGACTGCATAATTGCACTTTTCTGGAAAACTATGATTCTTGATTTTTAAATGCATAGATCAGTACAAAAGGGTCCGAACCGCGGCTCGCAAGCTTGATGCGAAGAATTTTACACATTCCTAACACATATTCATAATTTGGCACTACGAGCTTTTGAGTTTTGAGTACAAGTTTTCACGGGGCTTTACAAAAAACTATGGAGGTCTATATAGACGATATGCTCGTCAAAAGTCAACATTCAGGGGATCATATATCACACTTGTCAGAAACATTTCAGATCTTGCGAAAATTTAATATGAAGCTAAATCCTGAGAAATGTGCATTCGATGTTGCATCAGGTAAGTTTTTAGGCTTTCCTGTTTCTAACCGTGGTATTGAAGTGAATCCCGCACAGATTAAAGCCATTGAGTAAATCCCTGACATGCTTACAAGTAAAAAAGAGGTACAGAGGTTGACGGGGAGAATTGCAGCCTTGGGGAGATTTATTTCCAAATCATCCGAAAAATGCTTTAAATTCTTTTCTACCCTCAAAAGGCAAGATCAGTTTGAATGGAGTGAGGAGTGTCAACAGGCACTAAAAATTTTGAAAACATACCGGTCAAATCCGCTGTTGCTTGCAAAACCAAAGGTTGGAGAAAGATTGCTCATCTTTCTTGCCGTCTCAGAAGTAGCGGTAAGTGCTGTTTTAGTTTGAGAAGACATAGGTAAATAGTCTCCAATTTATTATGTCAGTAAATCATTATTAGATGCGGAGACAGGTATCCTCAATTAGAAAATCTTGCACTTGCACTAATCATGGCATCTAGAAAGCTAAGGCCTTATTTCAATATCATCCCATTATCGTAGTAACTGCTTATCCATTACGCAATATATTACACAAGCATGAGTTGTCTGGTAGGTTAGCTAAATGGGCTATAGAACTAAGCGAATATGATATCACATACCAACCTAGAACAGCGATAAAATCTCAAGTATTAGAATATTTTTAGCTGATTTTAGCCAAGGAATGCAATTAGAAGCGGAAAAAGAGTTACAGTTGTTTAAAGGGTCTAATCCAGGAATTTGGACCTTATTTACTAATGGTTCATCTAATGTAAAGGGATCAGGTTTAGGAATTGTTTTGGTGCCACCTACAGGTGAAACTATTCGTCAAGCCATAAAATGCCATTCTATAACTAACAATGAGGCAGAGTATGAAGCTGTGATTGAAGGTTTGGAACTGGCACGAGAACTTGGCATTAATCAAATCGTAATCAAAAGCGATTCACAGCTCGTAGTTAACCAAATGCTGGGGACTTATACTGCCAGGGAAGCACGAATGCAGCAATACTTAGAAAAGGTACGGGATTCGCTTAGGCAATTTCAAACTTGGAAAGTCACGCAGATACCAAGAGATGAAAATGGCGAAGCATATGCCCTAGCTAATCTCGCATCTGCGGCAGACGTGGCGAATAATAAAAATGCTTCTGTAATTCATTTGTTTCATTCAGTACTTGATCCAGATAAAAATGAGGTAAATTTCAATAACTTAACTTGGGATTGGAGAAACGACATTGTCGCTTTTTTGCAGTACGGTACCGTCCCCGAAGACAAGAGGAAAGCTCATGCACTTCGAAAAAAGGCTGCTCGATATTGTTTAGTGCAGGGTAATCTTTATTGAAAAATGTTCGGTGGCCCTTTAGCAAGGTGCCTCGGGCCTTCTCAAACGAAATATGTGATGAGAGAAATACACGAGGGGCATTGTGGAAATCACGCAGGGGGAAGGTCACTGGTAAGAACCATGATTAGAGCATGCTATTATTGGCCTAAAATGGAAAAGGAAGCGCAGAACTTCATGACTAAATGTGATAAGTGCCAAAGATATGATAACAACATGCATAGACTTGCGGAGCTGTTACATCTGATCATTGCATCGTGGCCTTTTATGAAATGGGGAATGGATATCGTGGGTCCACTACCGCAAACAAAAGGGCACGTAAAATTCCTACTTGTACTCACCGATTATTTCACTAAATGGGTAGAAGCAGGAGCATTTAAACAAGTACGGGAAAAAGAAGTCAGAGATTTCATCTGGCGAAATATCATATGTCGATTTGGTGTACCAAAGAAAATCGTGTGTGATAATGGCCCACAATTTATAGGCGCTCAAATCACAGAATTTTTCGAAAGTTGGCAGATCAAAAGAATTACGTCCACACCTTATCATCCGGTGGGTAATGGACAAGCTGAATTAACAAATAAAGTCATTGTCAACAATTTGAAAAAACGATTAGAGGAATCTAAAGGCAACTGGCCAGAATTGCTACCTGGTGTTTTATGGGCATACCGTACTACAACAAAAACAAGCACAGGTGAAACGCCATTCTCATTAGTGTATGGAGCTGAAGCTTTAATTCCGGTTGAGATAGGGGAACCAAGCACGAGGTATACGCAGACATCAGAAGGATCTAGTGAAAAGAAATGCGCATAAACCTGGACTTACTTGAAGGAAGAAGAGAAGCTGCATTAATAAGAATGGCAGCACAAAAACAAGTCATGGAACGATATTATAATCGAAAGGCACAACTAAGATACTTCAAGATTGGGGGCTTCATACTTAAGAAAGTTTTTCAATCCACGAAGGCGGCTAATACTGGGAAATTGAGTCCAACTTGGGAAGGACCTTACAGGATTCATAGTATTGCGGGAAAAGGAGCATACGAGTTAGAGACAATGGATGGCAAGATATTACCTTCATATTGGAATGTCGTTCACCTGAAGAGATATTATTTCTAAAAGAATACCCACGGTCAGGTATCTTCATTTTAAAATTCTATTTTTTGAATTATTAAAGTTTTACTAACGATTTTAGATGATAGGCAAAAAGCTAACCCGTACTAAATGATGAGGCACAGCCCGCAAGGCACGTGGAATCAATTTTCCCGGTCTAGGGTTACAATTATTCTGATAGAAATTCAGATGGGTTCAGCAGTCTTCATCTATAATCACACCTCCGAGTCCCGTGTATTTTTCCTTTTCAGGGAAAGGACCAAATGAGAGGAACGATCAAGTGCTCGAGGCTTCATGCTTCAACGCTCAAACACTTGGAGGACTATATGATATATACATAGACAAATGTATAAAGAAGGCAAAGAAGATTGAGAAGAAATCAAAAGTTCAGGCTTAAAAAATCAACTCCTTTAAAGAGTCAAATGCAGAGCAAAAGCCAATGAATGATAGTCACGAGCCAAGGTCAAAGCAAAACCTTATCATAGTTAGTTTAAAGGCAATGTACTGAAACAGGTTGTAAATAAAAACCTTGTATTTAAAATACATGTACTGAAGCGGGTTATTACATAAACCTTGTATTTTATTCTTTCTTTGAAAAAGAATAAAAAATCTGTTGTAAGGAAAACAGTTACGAGAAAGTTATAGATGTTATTTAAATACATGTAAAGTGTTATTTAAAATTTGGCAAGGTTCAAATAAAAACTTGTCAAAGTTATTTCAAGAAACATGTGTATTCCTATTTATTTTGTCGTATGTTAACACCATTATGAAGTTGAGACGTCTTCTTCATTAAGTGTCGAATATAAAAGGGCCCTCTTTTACAATTCATGATTGATTTAAGACATTCATGAGAAAAAGAAAGCATTTTACAAAATAAAAATGCAAGTTATTCAGTAAGTCCTTAAAAAAAAGGCAAGAATAAACAAAATAAAAGTTTAAACAGCAATGGAAACTTCATAATATTAAAAGAAAGTTTAGACTAAGTATGAACTTAGTCATAAATCAAAAGTTGTTTAAACAAAATGCCCCATAAAAGGACTGGGGACTTAACGTTTTCCACAAACCCTTGAAAATATCAAGGGTTACAACCACAAAAAAAAAATATAACAAAGGAACTCAAACTTTTCACTGAGAACTTGAAGGAACTGAAGCAGGGACATCAACAGCAGCGGGCTCAACTTGACTTGAAGGAGTGGGGATACCCGTATCATCTTCAACATGTTCAGAAGCTTCATCCACGGGAGAAGAAAAATCTTGGTTCTGCTGAGTTTTCTCGAGAGTCTCTTTGATCTTGGCTAACTCAGATTCCAAGTTAAAATTCTCTTGACTAGCTTCAACAAGGGTATCATGGCGAGAATTTAAAAATGCCAAACTCACTTCAATGGAAGTTTTATCTTCAAGGATTTCATAATCTCTTTCCCAGTCAGCAACTTCATTTCTTAACTTTTCATTTTCGGCCAAGGCAGATTCATAAGAAGCTTGAAGAGCAGCATGAGAACTCTCTAAAAAGCGAACCTTACTCGAGGATTCCCCGAGGTCTTCTTGAGTTTGAGTCAGTGTTTGCACAAGTTCACCAGCATATGCTTCTTTTTCACCCAAGAGAGCCTTCAATTCTCTAATCTCCTCACTGGTCTTGGAAAGTTGCTCAGAAAAAGAGGATTCAAGACGCAATTTCTCTTTATTTGCTTGGCTTGAGCAAGCTTTTACAACTGCCAACTCTGAAGTTAGGCCCTTACATGCTGCTCCAAGGTACTTTTACTTTCTTCTAAGGTTTCCACATCAATTTGAAGACTGTCACACTGTCCCTTCCAATTATCTGCCTCCATTTGGTAGTCACGCATCAATTGTTCAGAGAGGGTAACTCTTTTCATCATTTCCATGCCAATTAAATTGACCTAAAAGAAAAGAGAATGTGAGAACTCTGAAAATAGAAAAAGGTTAAAGTAAAGCTTGAAAAAGGAGTATCTTTAAAGAAGCATTCACTATGTCATTCATCAAGGTCAAAGAACTATGGCTATCAAGCTTAGCTCTTTCAACTGGACCAATCAAAGGCTTTAGCCACACGTCTGCTTGACCTGATTTCCTTAAAAGATTACCCTCAGCAGGAACTTCATAAGTGACTTGCCTCATGGCAGTACCTCTACTTGAGGAACCAACCTCAATATGATGAACAGGTGGAGGGGGAATTGTTGAAGGAGGAACAGTAGAATCAGTAAAAATAGTCTGGGGAGAAACGTAAACAGCCATGATCGGCAAAGAAGGAGTCACAGGAACGGAAGTAGAGAAAGAAGCCAGGGGTGCTTCATCAGAAACCAGACCAAAATCTTCACTACCAAATCCGCGGTTAAAAAGCTGCTCAACAGAATCATAAGCAGCACCGGGAACATCATCAACATCATCAGGGATCACCATCAGGGCTTCAACAGACTCGGTAAGAGGAATAGAACGGCGGGGGGATGCTTCTTCATCAGAGATAATACATCTACGAGCCCGTGGCCTTGTTACCAAGGAACTCCCATCTTCCTCTTCTTCGGAGTCTTGATCACCAATGGCTTTTCTTTTCGATGAAGAGCCCAAAATTATTTCTTGGGCCCTTTCCAAAGAGATACGAGAAGCCACAACTGCCTCGACTGTAATCCCTCAAACTGCAAATCCTGATAAAAAGAAGGATTAAAATAAGTTCAGAAAAAAACAATATGTGAAATATAAAAAAAAAGAAACTCTCACCATGAGTTTTCACTTTCCAACCAAATCGTTGGGAAAGAGTCTTCCAAGATCTAGCCTTTATTGGGGAAGCATTCAACAACTTTCCTACCCAACCACGAAAATTGGGAATATCGTCAACAATTCCCATGGTTGCTGGAGAAGGAAAATTAGGATATTAATCATCAAAATTGAAAGGAAAAAAGGCACGAGAGAGTTATAAAAAAAACTCACGTGCAAAATTCCACTTCTCAGGGAAGGGAATATTCCCATCACCCACTAAACCAACAGTGGGGGCAGCAACAAACCTGGCGTACCAGCCATGGTCTTTGTCATCTTCAGGATTAACCAAAACTCTTTTACTCCTTGCAACACAGGTAAAGACACCTTGGTGAAAGAGTCTGGGGGAATAAAGGTGAATTAGATGAGAAAAGGTGAAAGGCACGCCTGCCATGTTAGATAAATGTCTCAAACAAGCAACAACCCTCCACACTAGAGGGCCAATTTGACCTAAACAAACGTCAAAAAAATGACAAAATTCAAGAATAACAGGGTCAATAGCAGGTTTGAAACCTAGTGTGAAAGGGTATGTATAAACAAAAGAAAACCCCATTAAATAGGAAGTAATTCTCTGATTCGCATTAGGAATTATGATGGGAAAATCATAACTCCAATGACAGTCTTTACGAAATAAAGAAATCAGACCTTCAGTGATTTGAGTTGGGTAAATATCAGCATGATCTAAAGAAGATACTTGATTTCTAAGAGACTCTCTATCATTATAGAAGGATAATTCCGCAGGAACTATCTCCTCTACCAGAGGTTCACGAATAGGCTCAGAGGATTCCTTACCTCTAGAGGAAGATCTATGTGAAAGAGAACCTCTGATTCTAGAAGAAGGGCCAGAACTGGATGAAGACCCTAAATTACGTAGTCTACCACCCCTCTTCTACTCCTATTAGGGGCAGAAGGAAAGTTATCAACTATGGAGACTCTCTTAGGGTTAGGGTTTGGTGAAGCCATAGCAGTACGAGGAAGGTAAAGAACAAGAATTGAATATTCTGAAAGTTTTACGAGGAAGATGGAAAAAAGAATTGAGTATTCTGAAAGCTTTATGAGGAAAAGACAAAGGCGAAAAACTAAATTTATACTAGGAAGCAACCGTCAAAGGAAAAGGTACAATGATGGAAAGGTCATAATGAGAACTGTCGCTTCGTGATTAGTGAAGCCGTAAAAAAGCCTTAAAAAACGCTGCAAAATCGCAGAGCCAATAAAAGGGTGCCACGTGTAATAAGCATTAAATGGAAGTGACAATTGAAGCGTTGATTCTATCGTAGCATTACTGGTGGCAAATATTCCTGCTTTAATAAAATCCACTTCCCAAACATTCAATTGATGAATAAATGGCAAGTGGGGAGACTATCTGTATTGGGAAAAATTGAATTTACATATTGAAGTGATTGAAAGATGACGTGTCATGACACGAAGGCTGTTCAAAGAATGATGATTAGCAAAGAGGCACGTGTTGCAATAGATACGAACGGAAGCACAAGAAGAGGCACTGGTAAATGTTCAAAAGACTCGATGCA
This sequence comes from Nicotiana attenuata, assembly GCF_001879085.1. Taxonomy (NCBI): domain Eukaryota; kingdom Viridiplantae; phylum Streptophyta; class Magnoliopsida; order Solanales; family Solanaceae; genus Nicotiana; species Nicotiana attenuata. The sequence continues at coordinate 75,184 of NW_017672767.1, read as the reverse complement.
CGTATCTATTTAAATCTAAAAGTTAAGAAGAATGAACCTGACAGCACAAGGGAGCCCAAATATAGTATTTAATAAGCATTAAATACTGCATGCGTTGGAGAATATGTATTAAATTACAATGATTATGTAACGTAGCATTTAATGCCTTTAGTCCTCCATAATGACTTTATTATGACAAAGGCAAAACGTATAACTTAAAAATAGCTATAAAAGGGAGAAAACTAATCATTTGTAGGGACACACAATATCATCTGAATATACTGGTTTACTTTATTTTCTGCTATCTATTGGTTATCAAAATCTATTTCTTTTATTTATTTCTGATTATCAGTAACCCGAGTTTTTCTAAAAATAAAGCTTTGACTGAAATTCCATTTTTTGGTTAAACAAATTATATATCGGATTGCATAATTTATCACTACAATTTAATCGTTTGTAACATGCTGTTACTTCATATTTTAGATCACAATATCAGGATTGCTATGATGAGTTATCTGTTATTATAGGTCAAACTTAAATTTACGACATGAAACAAATTTAAACTAGTATGACATTGCCCATCAAGTTTATTAACAGAACTTCCCCACTCTCCCACCAAAACATTTAACATAACAGACATCAAGAAAGGGAAATTTACGTAATGTTTAAACTTTGAAACCCATGATAAATAATCCACCAGAAAGCAATGGAACTCTTTTTAGAGTAATATACATTAAACGAACATCACTCAATTCATATATACACACTCCTTGTAATTTTGAACCAAATACTTAATACCCTTACCCTAGAATAAATTAATACTGTTAACAGCAGTGTATCAAAAATGGCTAAATTAGCTCCACGTGGCTCGTCATAGATGAACCCTATAGCCAAGACAAGTATGTTTGTTCTTTAATTGCCAAAGTAATGGGATCAATGACCCTACACAAATGTCAGCGGCAAAGTAGCCTTTAAGTTCTGGGACCGCCGTCTTCATTCATTGCTATCTTCTTACTATACTGCTTCTATTCCAAAAGCATTGGCAAAAGGCATTACACGTTACAAGATATAACTATAATCCACAGCAATTACTGAAGGAAGTATTGATAATGTTTTGAACCAGAATTTCGATCCGAAAATTAAATTTGGTATCTACCAAAGTAAATGGTTCTTTGATTGCAGAAATTCCTATTGATGGTAATATTTGTGATTCAGTGAACAAAGTGAATCATCAATTCATATGTTTTTTCTTTAATTCACCGCAACAAAAACAACTAGAAATTGGTAGTAATGTTTATATAATGGCAGTAATAGCCCAACATCATTCATCACAGTAAAACATGATATAAGTGCTTAAACTTTCATCTAACAGCTCGTTTGAGTTGATCACTTAGCTTGCGAACTCATAAAAGTCCTTATATAAAGTACATTGTAGCATTAGATGCAACACAGACTAGAACCATGGATAATGCATTCTCGCTCAGTCTCTTGTCCCCATGCTCATACATTAACATTTTAGCATTAAAGACGTTTGTATTGGGAAAATTGAGTTTAAATATTAAAGTAGTATGGAGATGACGTGTCGTGACACGTAGACTGGTCAAATGGTCAAAGAATTTCAACTAGCCAAGAGGCACGAGTAGCAATGGATGCGAGCAAAGGCAAAGGAAGAGGCACGGGCGGACATTCAAAGGATTTAGCGCCCGTACCTATTCAAGACATTTAAATTCAAGAATCAAGAAGAATCAAGGGAATGAATTTGACAACACATGAGAGTCCAAATACAGTATTTAATAAGCCTTAAATGCTTAAAACATTAGAGAATCTTTCTTGAATATAATGATTATGTAACGTAGCATTTAATGTCATTAATTGCCCATAATGGCCTTATTATGACAAAGGCAAGACATATATCTCAAAAATAGCTATAAAAAGGAGATGGTTGAACAATTATAGGGACACGAAAGATCATCTGAAGATACTTTGGTTTACTTGTTTTATTCAATTATATTCTGGCTATCCAAATTACTTTCTTTTATACATTCTTGCGATTATCAGTAACCCGTGTTCTTCTAAATTATAGCTTTAGTCAAAATTTAATTTTTTTGTTAAACAAATTGGTTCCGTTACCGGGAATCTGATAATCCATTTTATTTTAGCCTAACTTTCCTTGTCGCATCAACCATGTCGAACAACAATGACAACATTCAAGGAAACCAAGAAAATCAAACAACCCAGCAACTTCAGGGAGATCCACAGAACAATAACGTACTGATTCCTTCTCCACGAGGATCTCCACGACGGTCTCGTGAAGGCACTCCTGATGGGTCTCATACAGATGGACAAGCTCAATTCGAAAATGTTGAAACTGTGGATGAGGCTTTGCAAAAACTTATTACCTCACAAGTCAATAGCTCTTCAGGCTTTTGTTAGCCAATTACCTGCTGCACAACCCACACTCACTCCAAATAACAACACTCTGGAGAACCCTCGTTCCGGGCTCGTTAAATCAGGTAGTGGTGGAACCCCCAGCGAATTACAAGAGGAGAACCAGGTAATTTAGTTAATTCTAATTTACAAAACATAGTACTAACATTGCAAAAACAGCTCAAGGAGCAAAGTGACCGCATAGAGCAAATACCCGGGGTGCCACCCGTGATCAAAGGGGTAGATATGGATAAGTATTCTCAACAGACCTGGAAGCCAAGCGCTGCTCCCCTTCCAATTCCAAAGAAGTTCAAAATGCCTGATATTCCAAAATATGATGGAACAACAAACCCACGAGAGCACGTGACTGCATTTACAACAGGCATAAAAGGAACGATTTGACTAAGCAAGAGATTGAATCAGTATTAGTCAAAAAATTTGGTGAAACACTCACTAAAGGAGCGCTAACATGGTATTATCTTTCACCCGAAAATTCTATAAATTCTTTTGCTGAGCTTGCAGATTCTTTCATCAAAGCGCACGCGGGAGCTCAAAAAGTCGAAAAAAGAATGCAAAATATTTTCAAGATCAAGCAAGGGGACTCAGAATTGCTTAGGGAATTCGTGGACAGATTCCAACGTGAAAGAATGACATTACCGCGTGTACCTGACAATTGGGCAGCTATAACCTTCACGGGCAACTTGAATGAAAAGAGTTCAGAAGCTACGAGGCGACTCAAGGAAAGCCTTCGTGAATTCCCAGCTACAACATAGAATGACGTTTACAACAGATATAGCACAAAGTTGAGGATTGAAGAAGATATTATTTCACGACATCAAAAAGAAGAAAAGGTAAGCTCAAGACGGGCGGAAAACGAAAAAAGATCCGGTAAAAACAGGTACAAGCCATACATGGGACCTGCGGGAAGAGACTCACGGTCAAAACAGGACAATCAAAGGTACGATCACAGATCGAAGAATAGAGAGCCAGGCTCATCATCTAGATTTAGGAATGACCGAAGCACACGTGAATCACGAGATGATGATAGAGGTCTACAGGCAAGGTTTGGCGGTTATAATTTCAACGTGAGCACTTCTGAACTCGTGGCTGTTTTAAAAAGCATGGGAGATAAGGCACGATGGCCGAAGAAAATGAGATCAAATCCAAACAGACGAAACCCTGATCATTGGTGCGAATTCCATAACGATCATGGGCATAAAATGGCATATTGCAGGTTTTTGTAGGGTAAAGTTGATCATTCGTTAAAACAGGGGTATCTCACTGAGTTATTCAGTGATAAAGGTAAACAAGCATCCATGAAAAATAGGCAGGAACCTCCAAAACCACCTTCTCCCAAAACAACTGTCAACGTTATAAGCGGGGGTGAAGACGTCAATGGCGTATCGTATACCGCAGCTAACAAGATTTCCAAAGTTACAATTACCCACGGGAAGCGGCTGCGACATGTGTTAGAGGAAGAAAATATTACGTTCAATGATGCAGATGCCGAGGGTCTATTAACTCCACATAACGACGCACTGGTAATATCTTTACTTGTACATGACACTAACGTGAAACGAGTTTTAATTGATCCAGGTAGTTCCGTGAACATTATTTTGTTACGAGTGCTACGCGAGATGCCAAAAGCGCATACTTTGTTAGGATTTGACAATTCCAGTGTTGTAACGAAAGGGGAAGTGATGCTTACTACATTCGCAGAAGGTGTTGTCAAAGACACAAAATTTCAAGTAGTGGAAATGGAAATGGCTTACAATATAATTCTTGGTAGGCCATGGATCCACGACATGGATGCTGTTCCATCAACCTTGCATCATGTTATTAAATTTCCAGCGCCATGGGGAATATGTCAAATCAGGGGAGACCAACAGACATCCAAGAGCATCAACTCCGTGGCGAATTTAAGTGCGAAGGGTGAAGAGAAATAGCAATTACAGAATCCAGTTGAGGATAACATAACATCAACCTCAACTGAACAAGGGCAAACAGATGTGGATTCAAGGCCCGATTCCATTCAAGAACCAGAAGAAAATGAAAACATCAAAACGACGATAGAAGAGCGGGAGGCAGTGGCTTTGTTTATACACTGGCCAGAAAGAAAAGTGTATATAGGAGCCAATCTCAGCCCGGATATGAAATGTAAGTTGATTGAATTTTTAAAAGCCAACGCAGATTGTTTTGCTTGGTCCCATTCTGATATGACAGGTATACCACCGGAGGTAATGACTCATAAGTTGAATGAAGACCCATCTCATCCACCTATCAAACAAAAGAAAAGAAAGCAGGGCAACCTATATCGTAAAATGTTCGGTGGTCCCTTAGCCAGATGCCTCGGACCTTCTCAAACGGAGTACGTAATGAGGGAAATACATGAGGGGCATTGTGGGAATCACGCCGGAGGAAGATCACTGGTGAGAACCTTAATTAGGGCAGGTTATTACTGGCCTAAAATGGAAGAAGAAGCAGAAAGTTTCGTGGCCAAATGTGATAAATGTCAAAGGTACGGTAATAATATGCATAGACCTGCGGAGTTATTACATCCAGTCATTGCACCGTGGCCGTTTATAAAATGGGGAATGGATATCGTGGGTCTATTACCACAAGCGAAACGACAGGTAAAATTTCTGCTCGTACTCACTGATTATTTTACTAAATGGGTAGACGCAGGAGCATTCAAACAGGTACGAGAAAAGGAAGTCAAAGATTTTATTTGGCGGAATATCATATGCCGATTCGGTGTACCAAAGGAGATCGTATGTGATAATGGCCCTCAGTTTGTAGGAACCCAAATCACAAAATTTTTTCAAAGTTGGCATATTAAAAGGATTACATCAACACCTTATCATCCGGTGGGTAATGGGCAAGCAGAGTCAACAAACAAGGTTATCATCAACAATTTGGAGAAGCGTTTAGAAGAGTCAAAAGGAAATTGGCCAGAAGTGCTACCTGGTGTTTTATGGGCATATCGCACAACAACAAAAACAAGTACGGGAGAAACACCATTTTTATTGGTTTATGGAGCAGAAGCTTTAATTCCAGTTGAGATAGGAGAGCCAAGTATGAGGTTTGCACATGCAACAATAGAGTCTAATAACGAAGAAATGCGTGTAAGCCTCGATTTACTTGATGGAAGAAGGGAAACTGCATTAGTAAGAGTGGCAGCACAAAAGCAAGTCATAGAACGATACTACAACCGGAAAGCACGCCTCAGATTTTTCAAAATTGGGGACTTTGTGCTCAAAAAGATTTTTCAATCTACAAAGACAGCTAATACGGGATTAAGTCCAACATGGGAAGGACCCTATAGGATCTGTGGCATTGCAGGAAAAGGAGCATATGAGTTGGAAACAATGGATGGCAAAATACTACCTTCGCATTGGAATGTTGTTCACCTGAAGAGATACTATTTCTAAGGAATACCCACGGTTAGGTACCCATCTTTTAAAGTTTATTTTTGAATTGTTAAAATTTTACTAACGATATTAGATGATAGGCAAAAAGCTAATCCTGGAAGGGTAGGGAGACTGTTTCCGAATGACCCTCGGCTAAAGAAGGTGAATGAGGCCCTGATAGCAAGTGATAGCAAGACAAATAGTTAGAAAACTAAATCGGAGATAACAACAAAGAATAGCAAGATAGTACCGATAACAAGTAATATCAAGATAGTATATTTAGACAGATAAGTCCAAGGCAGCACACAAGAATGTGACGAAGTTCTGCTAGCAAACTACGGAATTACCGAAGGTAAGTAGTAACAGAACAAGACACGCGGCTATAGCAAACTAAGGAAAAAAGGGTACCATACTAGCACTAATACTATCGAAATAGGGAAGACCAAGGGGAAACGCCCAACTACCTACTAACCTTCCACCCTAATCTTCCACCTCCACATCCTTCTATCTAGGGTCATGTCCTCGGTCTGCTCAAGATGTGCCATGTCCTGCCTGGCCACCTCACCCTAAGACTTCTTAGGTCTACCTCTACCCCTCCTCTCACCTCCCAAGGCCAACCTCTCACATCTCCTGACTGGGGCATCTGTGCTTCTCCTCTTAACATGCCCAAACCATCTCAACCTTGCCTCACGCATCTTTGCCTCCACAGGGGCCACTCCCACCTTGTCCCTAATAACTTCATTCCTAATTCTATCCAATCTAGTATGCCTACACATCTATCTCAACATCCTCATTCTGTTACTTTCATATGCTGGACATGTGACTTTTTGACTGGCCAACACTCTGCCCCATACAACATAGTCGGTCTGACCACTACCTTGTAGAACTTACCCTTAAGTTTCAACGGCATGTTCTTATCACACAAGACACCGGAAGCGAGCCTCCACTTCGTCCATCCTGCTCTGATACGGTGAGTAACATCCTCATCTATCTCCCCGTTCATCTGAATTATAGATCCCATATATTTGAAACTCTCCCTCTTGGGAATGACTTGTGTATCGAGTCTCACATCCCCGCCCGCCTCCTGGTTAACACCACTGAACTTGCACTCCAAGTATTCTGTCTTGGTCCTGCTCAACTTGAAACCCTTAGATTCTAGAGTATGTCTCCTGACCTCCAGCCTTTCGTTAACACCACCTCGCGTCTCATCAATTAGGACTATGTCGTCTGCAAATAACAAGCACCAAGGCACCTCTCCTTGGATGTGATGCCTCAAAGAATCCATCGCCAGGGAAAACAAAAACGGGCTAAGTGCTGATCCCTGATGCAACCCCATCTCAACCGAAAAGTAGTCAGAGTCTCCTCCTACCGTCCTTACCCGTGTCTTAGCCCCATCATACATGTCCTGGATCACTCTAATATATGCTACAGGCACACCTCCTGCCTCCAAACATCTCCATAGAACTTCTCTCGGTACTTTGTCATAGGCTTTCTCTAGGTCAATGAACACCATATGTAAATCCTTCTTCACCGCCCTATACCCCTCTATCAATCTCCTCACAATGTGTATGGCCTCAGTAGTCGACTGTCTCGGCATGAAACCGAACTGGTTCTCAGAAATGGACACACACCTCCTCAATCTCCCTTCAATCACACTCTCCCACACTTTCATCGTATGGCTTAACAACTTGATACCCCTATAGTTGTTGCAGTTTTGGATCCCCCTTGTTCTTGTACAACGGAATCATCGTACTCCGCCTCCACTCTTCGGGCATCTTCTTTGTCCTAAAAATGACGTTAAACGGAGAAAATAAAATAACATAAACAGAAATGTAAACGAAATTAAAAAAAACCAATTCGAGCCTACTGAATTCACAGTGTTTCCTCAAGGAATTTAATCCTTTACTAGTACCCAAGGTTATGGATTATTTCCTCCCAAGATAGAATGAATTACATACTGGTGTTGTGGTACTTCAAACCCCAGTGTTTCAGCGAACACAAAATTCGGTAGCAAATCACACTTACTGTTGCTTTCTTTGAAGTTAAAATATGCAGAAGAAAGGAGAAGAACTCAGAAAATTTGTATTGAAAATCTGAGAGAATGGACTTGTATTTATAGCCAAAGTTGGGCTGAAATCTGAAGAGGTGCAACTCTTCAAAATGGTTGTTTTTGCAAAACGGCCAAAGAATAAATGCCATAACATAAATGGCTATTTACTCAACAATAAAGAGGGAAAATTGAAGGGTAGTTAATTTTCTGTTACAAAAACAGAAAACTGAAAATTGGATTTAATATTAATATTTATTTTAAATTAATATTTTGTTATTAAACCAAATAAATTTACTATTAACAAATAAATTTGGTCCAAAAATTAATCAATCGATCGTTTGAATCCGAAGCCGAAGCCGATGCCGAAGCCGAGCCGAGCGACGACGACGACGACGCGAGGCTTGCCTTCTTTTCAACTCTTTATAGAAGAAGAGCAATTGCTTATATACCCATCAAAAACCTTTTCCTCTTCCCATATGGGACAGGGAGAGAAACTCAAATATTACTCAAATATTTTATTTTTCCCCCCATTTCTCATTCACCCTATTTTAAGCATTAATAGCTTAAAAACCTGAAATTACTGTCAATATATTATTTATAGAATAGCAGGGGAAATGCACAAAACCATGGAATAGAAACTTTAAATATCGCTTGTGTAATATTATCAGTAGCTAAGTAAAATAAAAAGTTTAGAGAGACTAGTTCTCTCACAATCTGCAATGTGTTTGCATCATTTCTTTAGTCTATAAGTAGGAATAGCCATCAAGGGCTTTTCTTTGCATGCTACCATCCCAAACTGCTCATCAATGTCTAAATCAAGAGGCTGCATACCATTTGGAAGCTCCCAATCAAAGCAATACCAATTGTGCAACCACAAGGCGAACAATGGTAATCCCCAACTGCATTCCGGGGCAGCTTCTTTTACCAGAGCCAAATGGTAAAAGCTGAAAATCACGTCCACGAATATCTACACTGCTCCCAACCAGGGGTGGATTTAGGGGGGCGCAAGGGTGTTCACCCGAACACCCTTCGCCGAAAAATTACACTGTATATATAAGGCAAAATCTGTTTTTTACCTTTATATATTAAGTTTTGAACACCCTTAACACAATCCAAAAGTGTAGTTTAGTGGTCAAGGGCCCCTGCTCCCAACAAATCTCTCAGGGAAAAACAGCATGTCCTGTATGGAAAAGGAAGCAGGGAAATTGTTTAGTGAAATTAGCAAATTTAATCTAAAGCATAATCTCCATCATGGTGTCGACAAAATCCTTGGTTTGTTTCTGGTCATGAGACTGAACATGTTCATCAATAATCTTCTCAAGAAACTCATCAAACACCTTTGAAAGATATTTGAGCTTGCGATTGAGTCCCTGAAGATCAATAACACCAAGAAAGGGGAAAAAATCTCCAAGATTTGGTCTCCCACCTAAATGCACAACTTCTTGAACTACAGCTTTGAATCCCCTCTTGTCAAAGTCCTCATCCATATACTTCTTTCCAAACACCATTAAGCAAGTCAAGCTAGCATTCAAGGATGTAATCTTAGCACTAAGATCAACAACAGCGCAATCATGAGCTTGTTTTTAAGCGATTCAATCAGAAGTTCAACTTCTTGCTTTCTCATGGATTGGAATGTATTAATCTTGTGATTACTCAAAAGGTGCACAATGCACAATTTGCGCATGTTACGCCAATATGGTCCATACTTTGCAAAAATCATATTCTTCTGGCCATAAGACATATATTGAGATGCCTCATTATGAGGCCTACTAGCAAAGATGTGATCATATGTCTTGAGGACTTTCTCGGCTGCATCAGCAGACGAGGCAACGATTGCAGGTACTAGTCCCAGTTGCATATACATAATAGGACCATGTTTGTTGGCTAGTTTTTGTAAATCTTTATGTGGATATTTACCTCACAAATGAAGATGTCCTGGAATGGGAAGCCATTTTGGACCTGGAGGAAACCTTTTTCTCTTCTGAATGCTTAGCAGCTCATAGAAGGCATATACAATAATAGACCAACAATTAGAGTTGCCCATATAAAAGCCATAGCTAATATGACTTTGTTACCTTCTAAGAGCACTAATGGAAGAAGATGCAATGGATATATGTTGGTGCAAGAGCTCGGACGTTGAAGATGTATATATTAATAGCTGGAATGTGAGATGTCAGTGTTCTTTTCTAATCTATACTGACAATAGTCTTTTCTCAAAGGTAAACATTTTTTAAACTAGGAGGTCAAAATAATTTATAACTATTTAATAACCAAATTGCGATACAACTAATAACTGAAAGGAGGATTTAACTTTTAAGTTATATGTCAGACAGCATATAATTTACCAAGACAATTTAATTATTTATAACATGCTATTATTTCATTTTTCAAGTCACAATATCACAGTTGTTATGAGTTACTTATTATAGGTCAATTTAACTTGACAACATTGCACAAATTTAAAGAAGGATGACATTGCCTCTCATGTTCATTGCCTCTAATAAAAACTCACTTGTCAATTTTAAGTCAATATCTATTATCTAAATCTTTCTATATCTTTCTATAAATATAAAATTTGAGAGTAGTTAAGTCAAGCGGTAAGTTAATAAGAAATCACTTAAGACAATATTTATTAGGATATGTAATAAAAATAAATTTGAAGTAAAGGATAAATTTTTTGAATCTATAAATACAGTTTTTGAATTTAAATGAAATATAAAAATATTTTGAATTGAAAGATAATCATGTTTTTAAAAAAACACGAATAATAATAGTGATGAATATAATTTTAAACGAAAGTTTTCAGTTAATAAATTTAACATTCTTCTAAAACTATCAACATATATTATTATTATTATTATTATTATTATTATTATTATTATTATTATTATTATTATTATTATTATTATTATTATTATTATTATTATTATTATTATTATTAGTAAATCTATTTAAGAATGCCTTATAAGTGGCCAACTGAGGAATTATTTTGATTTCTCCAATAATAACATAGTATTATTTTCATTTTTGATAACCAACGTAGTATCATTTTCTTTCCTGCGTGATTAGTGTAACATTACGGATTACTATTGTAGTTTAGTTGTTGTAACTCTATATCTATTGGAAACATCTATAACAAGTTTTGGGATAATATATAAAATTTAATCATATTGATTTGATTTTTATATGTACAAAAGTAATAGATGTGGTACATAAGTAGCACTCTTAAAATTTAGTTAATTAAGAATATAATATCCGTATTTATAACCGAAGACCCAAATAAAAATTATAAGATTTCATAATTATTATTAACACATTATATTGACAAAAACGTAGAAAATTTTTATTTTCTAATTATATGTACTACAACAACAATAATTATTAAAAATATTGTTAAAATAAATTTATGAAAAGCTTCACCTATAATTATTAATATAATATATTAGAAAATTATTAAGTCTATGTTTCAGATCCTTGTATTTATAAAGGTATGGGCTGTTATTTTATTCTCTAGCAAAAAATACTGAAGGGAGGAAAACGATAAATGATGATTAAAAAAATATATGTTATTTGTAAATAATAAAATGAATAAATAATTTAATAGTCTAGTAAATAAGACATGGTATTTGCTATAAAATGAATATATACGTAACTCTAAAATATAATATTGGATAATAGCACAAGTTAATCATTATACAACATATAATTCGAGCAACTAAAGCTAAAAATTTCTCAGAAAATATGCTGGACAATAAATGTTTACTCCAACTGAGTTAAAATACCTTCTAAATTCAAGCAAAAATGATTTTCTATCATATTATACTTTTATTATTATTAAAAGCCAAGACATATTATTATTTCATATATATGGGACTATTTTGATTAACTAAACATGTGTTTACAAATGAACCACTTTCATGAGTTTCAAGTAGGAAGGGATTGAAGATTATAATGAGGATTATTAACAATAACAAATAAAGTTAGAAAAACACACACAAAAAAAAAATAATCTAAATTCATTTGATTATAATGTATTGTTATTCTTTTTGAGTCGTGTTATATTTTAAGGTTATTTAGTTATAATACACCCTAATAATTATTATAATCATCAAAAAATTATTCGATGATCATATGAGTCTTTTGATTTAATTATATTTGGGAAATCACTTTGTTAGAAAAAGCTCTCTACTATGAACCTTAAACCTTATGAATCTTCATCTTCAATACCCCCCAAACCACCAGACATATACTGTGCCACCATGAATTCAGCTTCCATCTCCTCGACAAATTCACTAATCAACTCACCAGCCACCTCTGATGGCAACATGAATATTGACTCAAACGAACCTCCTTCAAATCCTTCTCAATTTGTCAATAAACCATACCTGAACACCCTCCTATCTCATAATACACCATCTTCACAACCTAACAAAATTTCATCCCTACATCTTTCCTTAGATAGTACCGACGGAGGCACCTACTGACCCATCCATCTTTATCCCACTATCCATTGAAGGAAAAACAAAATTTACTCACCATGTCAACATGCAGTAATTATCAAGGTATATGGTCGAAAAATTGACCATCAAATACTTAGGCAAAAAACATACGCCTTATGGAAACCTACAGAAAACCTACCACTTATAGACCTAGGTTCAGATTTCTTCCTCATCAAATTTCAAAAAGAGGAAAAATAAGACTCATGCTTTGCAAGATGGACCTTGGTTTATTTTAAATCATTTTCTCTCTGTTCGTCAATGGGAACCCAAGTTTATGACTTCAGAAACAAAAATCAAATACTCCGCCATCTGGTTGCGTCTACCAGAATTACCTACTGAATTTTATGATTTTCAGATTCTTCAGAAATTGGGAAATAAAATAGGTAAATTACTCACTGTTGATACTTGCACTTCTTCCACCACAAGAGGAAGATATGCAAGGCTATGTGTTGAAGTACCTTTAGATCAACCATTAAGTACACACATTTATATTGGTAATCACAAGCAACTTATCCTTTATGAAGGATTAAATTTGTTGTGTATTAAGTGTGGTGGAATGGGACATAACCAAAGAAATTGTACCTCTTCAGTATTAAACACCAATACCATAGAATTATCTTCCTTGAACAAGTCGCCCACTACAAACCCTATACCTTCTACACTTCCATCTCCATCTACTGCAGAGTGGAAAACTGTCCAATTTCCTAAGAAATCCATCATGAGAATAAACCACCCCAAGGAAAACCCACTCCAATCAGTTCCCATTTTCATAATTAATCCTACTCGACTATCAGGTATGCATGTCAATAGCATAGACTTGTTTAATACTCCTAATACTTTACCTTTCACTAATCTTACTATTGCTAATAATAACCCCTCTATTAAAAATATAATTACTACTACACCATCTCCAACACCTACTTTTTCTGTTAATAAATTTGATTCCCTGTGCTCAAATGACTCCACTAATGATAATTCTTTTACTAATCCTACTGACAACGACCAATTAAATCCTTCAATTAACAATCAAACGCTCCTAGGAAACATTACCCACTCGGCCCACTTAAAAACCCCAAACTCCAAGACCTACCACAGGCCATGCAAAGAGCCACGTTACCCCACCCCACATGCAAGACCAATTAAACACTTCATGTCCATCCACCTCAGCAACCAAACATGACCTATCCCAAAAATTATGCATGCACCCACCACACTCTCTGAATACCAGCATACCTTCCCCAATTATCAACCCTATTATAGCTCCCATGCAACTAGCTCATGATAATCACCTTACTTCTACAATCCCACACACTCAATCTCAATCTAACACACAAAATCCAAACCCTTCAATCACACCGCCTGTGAGCATGTGATTTTTGCCCTATACGAAATATTCCTATAAAATCTCAAGAAAATAGATTTTTTCTTAATTATTTACCACTTTTAGGAATTTTTGTAGAATTTTATTAATTGTTTGCATTTTTATGCATGTTTAATTTTTATTTAAATCATGAAAAATACCAAAAAATACCATGCATTGCATTTATGTTTTTGCATTTTAGGATTAATTGGTTAATTATTTGTTTTATTAAAATAAAAATCAGAAAAAATGGCTCATTTTTACACTTTTTCCTTTTATTTTTAGATTATTGATTTTTCACCTTTTAATTTAGGATTAAGTAATTTCTATAATTATTGAATTAAGCAATTAGTTTAATTTTACAATTCAGGTAATTTAAGATTTTAATTTTAGAATTTTTAATTAAAGAAAAAGAAAAAAAAGAAAAGGAAAGGAATAAACAAAAGAGGGGATTTTAATTTCGGAATTGGGCCAGCTATACCCAAACCAGCCCAAAAAATTACCCAAATCCACCACAAATCACCCAGGCCCAAAAGCCTACCCGGTCCAGCCCCCCTCCCCTACTAACCAAACGACACCGTTTTCATGGTTTTAATCCCAGCCGTTGATCTCCCATGATCTAACGGTTGGGAACTGGCCGTTCAGTTCATATAAAACTGTCAGAACAACCTCCCCCCTAACCCCATTACTCCCATCTCAGTCTCTCATCTCTCTCAAAGAGACTAAACCCTAGCCGCCCTCTCACCCCTCGCGGCTCCGCCCTCCTCCGCCGTGGTCCGCCGGCCGAAAATCGCCTCACGGAGGCGGACCACCACCAATCCTCCCAAATTTACACCACAGAACCCCCATAACCTCCTCATTCCAAATCTCCAATCCATTTCTTTTGAGTCACCACCGAAAGTCTCGAATCTTAGATCGAAATTTAGGGCCAAAACCCTAACTGCTCCAAACTACACCAAATCAATACCGGACAACCACCCTCTCCTCCTCTTTCCATATCTCATAAACATTCCCTTCAAACAAGCCCAGCAATTCCCAAATCTCGGATCTAAGAACGAAACCCTAGTATAGTCTGCCTTCAATTTTTGTTCAATTTCGGGCCATTTGAACCCAAGACCTTCATTAATCGATTGCTCTTGATAAGAGAAATCGATTGATGATAGTCAAAGTTCATTTTATCCCACCGAAATTTGTCCGAGTTCATGGCTGGTCCAATTCAAAACAAGCTTGGTAACCCTCTCCGCTTTTCTTTTCTTCTTCTGAGAATTCCTTGTCATTTCCTCTTTTTTATTTTTTCTGTTTGTTGTCTTTGCATGTTCATGATTGTATGTTTTAGTTGGGCAATTTTAGGTTTTCTTTCCTTTTGATTCACATATCTTTGGATTCGTTTGGTATTTGTTTTGTTTATTAGATTAATTGAAAGCATGCTTCCAATTGCTCGAATTTAGTTAGACTAGGGTTCATTTCTTAAGTTTGGTACTTCAAATAATTATTCTGTTTTTCCTTGATTCATCTCACGTCTTGTTCTAGGTTAATTAATAAGTTTTTAGGCTGTTATTTTAATTGCTTAAGTTTACAACCTAATGTAGGGTAAATTCTAGGTCTCCTTTGCAAATTACATCTTTACTTTGTTTTGATTACTGTTTAGGCATATTAATTTGTTTAAGGCTTTAGATTGTAGCCATTTGTTTCTCTTGGGCATTTTGATTCGAACTGCTGATCCTTTCTAGGTTTGTCTTTGTTTGCTTTGATTTGTATATCAATAGAAACCTTAGGGACCTAATTGAACTAAAAGAGTTTAGGATAGAACCGAAATAGGCAGTAATTAAAAGGGTAAAAATGGATTTCCACTTAGGCTAAAAATCAGAAGCTTCCTAGAAAATGTACAGTTGTCCTAGCTGTTATAAAAAAGATGCTGAAATATAGGACAGCTGTATCAAGGGCTGAAAAAAGGACAGTACTATTTTGCTATAGGATAAGGAATATTCCCCAAAATATACCCTCCCTAGGCAGCCTATATATGTAGGCTATTCCATTCTGACAATCATAAGCATTACACAGACAATCATTAGCATTATTCTCTGCCTAAAAGTTCTGAAAAACGGATTTGGAGCATCATCTTTACTGCATAAAATTCCCCGTTCTCTGAAAATTTCAGATTTCAGAAAATCTTAGAAAATTTCCAAAAAACTTCTCCCTTTTGGTTCACAAGCTCGAAATGGTTTGAAATAGAGAGTTTTCTTGGGTTATTAGGCTGGGATTTCTGGTTTCAAGTTGTTGGTTTTGGGTCTGAAATTCTGGGATTCATTTGGTTGCTGGCGGTTTGATTTCTGCTGCTGCTCCTTTCTTCTTTTGAGTTTCAACCAGTGTTTCTCATCTTAGTACTTGCTGGTTTTTTGTTGTTGTTTGTTCAAGGTACTGAACTCAACCTTTCTTCATGTAATGTTTTGTTAAAAATGATATGAAATCAAAGCTGCAAAATTACATGTGATGAATGGGTGTCTTTTCATGTTAGTTTCTGATTACATTGATATGAATCCCAGCAATTTGTTATTATATGAGTTTTAAGCTTGAAGTAATTTGGTATGAATAGCTTAGTTAACACATGGATGCATTTGTAGTCCTCATTTTGAAAATAACCTTGTTTGAAGATGCTCCTTAGCCAAATATTCTGTCTGCTAATGCTGATTCTGGATTCTTGTTCGTTAGAGTCATGTCTCCCTTTCTTCTTTTATTTAAGTGCATAATTTGTTGTTTACTTGATGTCATCTGAGTTCGGTTTGCTAACCATGGGCTATAATCTGTGAGTTTGGCCACTAGTTGTCCAAATCAGCAGGTTCAAAAGCTAAGAATTAAATATTTGCTGTTGGTAGCATGCTGAGTTTGGTGTTGGACCAAGCTTTTGATGGATAAATCATATCCAAAAGAGGCGGGTGTTCATTAGTTTATTAATTACATGAAGTTGTAATAGATTAGTTGTTAATGTAGTAGTTCATGTATTAATAGGTTATAATGTAATGTTCTAATTCTGGAAAACTTCAGTTTCATTTGGAATACTGTAATGAGTTAGTTTCTGATTTCATGACTTAAAATGACTGCTGTTAGATGTGTAATTATTTTGTTATTGTATTTTTGCAAGTATAGTAATGCAATGGCCAAGGCCATAGGCCAGATCTTCAAGGCCCGTTTTCTGTGATTCAAGATGGGCCAGACTTGCGTATGACCCGAGGTGGGGAAAAACAAATCGCGACAAGTCTGGGCCTAGGACATTGGGCCTAGGCATTGAACCCAATAGCTCGGCCCAGTCGTAGATGCTTCTCTTGTGAATTATAGGATAAATACATGTCTTATGTTTCGCAAATCATGTGTAGTATAATTAATTTTCAAATTTGAGTTGTGTTTTGATTCTGAGTTTTCTATTTAAAAGTGAATTCACTTACAACTTTTGATTGATGCGTATAATATGGTTAAAAATGCAAAGGTAGATAGGCCCAGCTAGAAAACATATAGCAACTGGGCCCGCCTATATATAAGCCCAATGTGGGCCGCTTGTTTCGGACTCAACAAGATATCTTTGAGTCTTTTCACTTCTGGGCCAAATCGTGAGCCCAAATACAGCTTTCAAAGCTAAATTGTTTAAGTAGTGAGCCATTGCCGGCCCAAAACAATTATTCAAGATTAATTCAAAAGCCTAGCCTTAAGTTAAGGAAATTCTTAGTTGGAACTTCAATTAGGATCCTTAGCCTTATTTAAATAAAAATGCAACTCCCTTTGTTAAAATAAGCTGAGGCGTGCCATGCCAAACAAAAACTATAATTCATGGCCCTCATAAAATTAGACCAAGAGCTAACCCTTATAGAAGAAGGTTTGAGGTGTACCATAAATAAATTAAATCATCCATGGCCCTTACAAATGTTGCTATTAAAGATTGAATCTTCGTAGTTGCTTTAGGCGCGTTATTTAAATAATTCATCATAGCTACGGGTACAGTTCCCGTGACGTAGTTGTGATTTTTAATT
Organism: Nicotiana attenuata; assembly: GCF_001879085.1. NCBI lineage: Eukaryota > Viridiplantae > Streptophyta > Magnoliopsida > Solanales > Solanaceae > Nicotiana > Nicotiana attenuata. Next base: position 57,440 of record NW_017672767.1, on the reverse strand, counting down.
ACTAAAATCCGGGTGTATATTTCATGTGACCCAACTTCAATTTTCAACAATGTTAAATAAAACGTGTCGCGAACCGCGGGTGCATGTCATGTAGCATGGTTTAAGACGTGTTTTAAATAGCATTGAATTTTCCTAAAAATTAAAAGCGGTTATAAAAGCTAAAAATGTACAATAGGTTAAAACATGTAGTAAATCAGATAATCGACCAATTTTAATAGTTTAAGCGACCGTGCTCGAACCACGGAACTCGAGAATGCCTAATACCTTCTCCCGGGTTAACAGAATTCCTTACATAGAATTTCTGGTTTCGCAGACTTTTAAATAAAGTCGAAACTTCCTCGATTTGGGATTTTAAAATAAACCGGTGACTTGGGACACCAAATAAACTATTCCAAGTGTCGACTCTAATAAATTAAATTAAACAATCCCATTTTGGATAATGTCACTTTAATTGAAAAAACTCACTTATACTTCTCTCTCGGGTGGTGTAAAAAAGGAGGTGTGACAGCTCTGGTGACTCTGCTGGAGATAATAACCCAAAACTTTTTGTTCAGGATTTAAGAATTCGAGCTTAGAATAACTGTTACAGTTGGCTTTATTTATTATCTGATTTTACATGTTTGAACCTAATGTGCTAAATGCTGCTTTTACCGCTTTGATATTGCTTGAATTGTATATAAAAGTGTTACGAAACCCTCTTCTCTCTGAGTCTTCTAAATCATCGGGGAAGTGTGCACTTCGTGTAACTTCTTTTCTATTAGAGTCATGTCCCAATTTTAGAACGAGGTTCGGACAAGTTGCAAAGCCGGTGAAGCTTCTGTATTCCCGGTACGCTGCCCCGCTCGGCTCGAGTTGTCCGCTCGGGTAAGCCAGGTCTAGAACAACACACCTAGGGTTTTAAACCTAGTATAACATAGCCTCATGTTGGATCCCTAGTAGAAAGGATTGTTTGCATCACGCGCATTTGACTTAGGGGACTCAACACAGGGGTTGGGTCTGTCTAGGAGAGGTGTACCCGAAATCAAAAGACCATCCCGATGCATTCTATTTGCTACTTGTGCATTTATTTGCTTCGGATTGCATGTTGACCGGCTTCTAGAATAATGGAGAAAATTTGGAAAAAATCAAATTGAGGTATGAGAGAGATAGTTACCCATCTTTAGAAAATCTACTGTCCAAAAAATGCCGAAACTCTGCCGAACTACGCAAGTTTGATTCTCACCGGATGTGGGATACGTAGGCAACCCTCACCGAGTCCAACTCCATTTTTGCAAAAATAACCCAAAAAGAAAAAATATTATTATTTTGTCATAAATAAATTAGGTAATGTCGTTCTTGTCTAAATAGCCAAAAATGTCCCCAAAAGGGCGCCGGAAGGCTGCTTTTGCAAGAATAGCCACCTATGGTCCTTTTTCAAATTTTGGCTGATTAGCAAACACATCACTAAAATCTTCTTTCCTGAGGTGCTGAACGGCCGTATTGCAAGGCGTTTTTGTTTGAACGCATTTAAAACTGATAATTTCTCTTGAGTCAAATAAATCATAGCCTTTTAACCGATCACTCTAAAT
>NW_017672767.1:0-53594 GCF_001879085.1 Nicotiana attenuata | reverse complement strand
ACAAAGAAAAAGAAGAAGAAAACAAGAATAAGGAAGGAAAACATTGAACAAAGAACAAAGAGAGACGAAAGGTAGAAAGCGCCAAAAGAAAGGAGAGATAAACGAAAGTCGGGATGAAACACGCAACCACTGCAAAACATGTAGAAACACATTTAACTATATAGGTGCATCACACCCCCAATGTGCGATTCCCTATGTGTTAATTGTCTCAAACTAACCGGTTTGTTGTGTTTGCTATTGAGTAGGTTCTATATTAAGGTGGTTGGTTTTGTGATAACCTAGCTTCACATCGTTACTTTACAAGATCCAAGGAAAGTGTTGAAATGTCGTCAGAGAGTCATCTACCAACAGTTCCTATCGTAGAGGATAGGTCGATCTCGGCCATCCCACCATCAGAATCAGCGACTGCTAAAAAAAATAGGGTACTGCGTCTCCGCATGTTGTAAATGTGGGACGCCTGGTCCAACGGTAGAGAGCCACCGAGTGCAATACCTGGTTCCCCTGAGCTACTTCCTAGGGCAAGTGGAACTTCCAACGTCCCAATAAATTACCCAAACACTCCGCTCGGATATCCTACCATCTCAGCCCACTTTACTGGAACGCCTTCTGAGGTTCGCCCCCAGGCATTAATTTCGGGTGTGGCCTCCAACATATTCACTGCACCACCCTCCTCGGCCACGGCACAACCCACTTTGCCCAGGCCAAGCTTTGATCCATCATCTTTTACTTTTCAAGTGCCCTCTTTTCCACCAGACACGACCTATTTCACCACCAATTCTTACCCTCAACAACCCTGATATGAGTTCACCGCGGGACAGGAGAAAACTACAAATAATCCCGAGCAAGAAGAAATCACTCGGAAGATGAGGAGCATGGAACAAAGCCTCAAGAATATACAAGGCTTAAGTGGTCAAAAGAGTGTATCCTACGCTGATTTGTGTATGTTCCCACATATTCACCTACCCCTTGGTTTTAAAACTCCCAAGTTCGAAAAGTATGATGGGCACGGAGACCCAATAGCCCACCTCAAGAGGTACTGCAATCAACTGAGAGGGGCAGGTGGAAAAGAGGAACTCCTCATGGCTTATTTCAGAGAGAGTCTAGTGGGTATTGCATCATAGTGGTACATGGATCAAGACATATCTCGTTGGCACATATGGGATGATTTGGCCCGAGATTTTGTCAGGCAGTTTCAGTACAACATAGACATAGCTCCCGGCAGGAATTCCCTGTCAAATCTCAAAAATAAGTCATCGGAAAGTTTCCGAGAATATGCTGTTAAATGGCGCGAACAAGCGGCCAGGGTCAAGCCCCCGATGGATGAGACTGAAATGGTCAGTGTTTTTCTACAAGCCCAAGAGGCTGACTACTTTCAGAATATGATGTCTGCAATGGGAAAGCCGTTTGTTGAGGCTATCAAGATTGGTGAAATGGTTGAGAATGGCCTGAAAACAGGGCGCATAATGAGCCAATATGCCATAAGAGCTACGTCCCAAGCAATTCAAAGCGGGTCCGGAGGTGTAGCAAACAGAAAGAAGAAGGAAGAAGTGGCGATGGCGGCTTCAGGTCTGAGAAACCCCCGTCCACCCAGAGGGTACTTCCCTCCAAGCACCCCACAACATTATTATCCCCAACAGGATGTGGCTTATTGTCACGCCCCGAACCTGGGGAGGCGTGCCTGGCACCCGGTGCCGTCGCAGCCCGATCGAACCACTCTGTAACTCATTCATTCCTTTTATAACTATCATGGGCCTACATGGCCACGACTCATAATGTACAACTATAAGTGGGCAACACTGCATCATTGAACTATTGTTCTTAAAACATGAATACATACGGGCCGTCAAGGCCTCTGACATACTGTACAAACTGAACCTCTGTCTACAAAGCCTCTAAGATTATTCGACATCAAATGGGACAGGGTACCGGCCTACCCATAAGTCTGTAGCAAAACTCTGACACAATGACTCATAGACTCGGCTGCACTCCGAATGAGGTGGAGTCTTACCGATCCTTCGCTGAATGCTAACCTCGTCTACTATGAGGGCTCGTCAAACTGATTGTCTATACCCGCAGGCATGAATGCAGCGTCCCCAACAAAAGGACGTCAGTACGAATAATGTACTGAGTATGTAAGGCATAACTGAAACATAACAATAAGTCATCATTAATTAAAGACATGGAAGAAATATAGAGTAAATGATTCAACCTGTAAGTCTGGATGACTCTGTAAATCATGAAATACTTATAGTGTTATACATATGCGTATGAATGTCATGTCATGCATGGGTACATGTGTTCATAACATCATCATGCCTCTGAGGGCATCCCATCACATTTTCTCGGCCACTGTGGGCAAATCATCAACGTATACCAGCGTATTAGGTGGTGGTGCGTATATAACGCCATAACCTTTCCCATATCACATATACATATATATACATATATATACGCGTATATAACGCCATAATATCATCACGCCTCTGAGGGCATCCCATCATATCATCTCGGCCACTGTGGGCAAATCATCAACGTATACCAGCTGATCAGGTGGTGGTGCGTATATAACGCTGTAACCTTTTTCCATATCCCATATACATATATATACGCGTATATAACGCTGTCTGAGTCATAGGTAAATGCACATGTAAATGAATGCAATGCACATGAGAAGTACGTTAATAAAACTTCTCGGAACGTCATAAGACCATTATACCTCTGATTAATATCATGAAATAAACTTTTTTCAACTTACGTATTTTGCTGAGACCCATGAACATAAGATGTAATAGTAAGACACATGAGAATTCAAGAACATAAGCACCTCTAGTATTTCTACGAATAGAGTCATTTATGGAAATTGCGTATTTTGCTCGTTTTATTTGTATAATTCGGATCATGCCAAAAAGAAAGATGGGATAGCCTTAACATACCTGAGCCGATAGTAACCTCTTTGTTATTTATCTTCTCCTTTTGACCAGTGTACCGTACTTGGCAATCTATGGACATACTGCCCCGTATACTCTATAAGTTCCTCTATACTTGACACTTATATCCTCAGATTTTTCCAACCTGCTGCTTTTTTTTAGTCGTTAACAATTTTTGCAACTTCCTCATCAGTATTTGCAGCATATACCTTTCTTCCTCAATAGGGACTCGTAGACTCTCATACTTAAAAGAGGGTTTCAGAGTCTCCAGTACATGTTTTGGTAACAATTCAATATGACCTTATCAATCTTCTAGATCCTTCATCACTTCTGCTCTAGCTAGTCGATGTTACTACATTCTCTGTTAGCAAATTCCTTGATAACAAATTCTATATGGCTCATCTTTAGCAAGCAAGTATATGTATATACTAAGAATATGGAAAAGGTCTCTTAATATTGGGGTTGTGGGCCCCACTCTTGTAAGACTTTGACCACCAAAATTCCTCCAATTTAGCCACCTAGCAATTGTGATTAAGAGTCGCAATATGGAGCTATCCTTTCTGCCACGTTCTTGCCTCATTACCCTATGTCCAAAGACATTAATTACTCAACTAGTTAATTATTAATTAACTAGTTCATTCCCCCATTACCCAATAATTCACATAATTAAGGATTATTTTAAATTACTTAAAATACTACTTACTTTTAACACACTTTATATAACTTACTATCATAGTCATGTGGTACCATATAAAATAAATACATATATTATTATTTTATTAAAATATCTATGTAAAAATACATATATGTTCTCAACTTATAATTTTTCTAATCTCATATAAAGAGTACAAATTTTCGTGTTCTTAATTCTTAAAATCGTAAAAATATAACCTTCTTTTCTTGTGAGAAAATAATTTATATCCTTACAACAAAGAAAATCTCATAATCTTTCTTATATTTTGTGTATAATTTAAAGCATATTCGAAAGTAGTAATATTAATAACTATATAAAATCATTTTCTTTTAAAAACTTTTTACACAAAATATTCCACCAAAAATACCATATCAAAATATATCTAGCAATATCAAGGTTGTTAACTTACGGGGTCTTATCACAAATCCTCTATAATCTAATGAATGGTCTATGACAAAAAAACGGTCTTCTTCCATCTGGAGAGGCTATTATAACATGCTTCTACATCCTCAAGAAACATAAACAAATAAATGTATATTATCTACATGAAACACCAAAAAGTTAATAAAATAGGATCTCCAAGGCAGTGAAAGAACTAAGAGAAGCCATTGCAATTATTCTCTGCTGCAATGCGTACGCGCATGGTTCAAGCAAACAAATAATCTGCCCCTAAATCTTAATGACTGCATCCAATATGTGTACATTATAATACATAAGTGCACAATGAACAATTAAAGAGATAAATGGATTTACTTCAAAGAAAATACATATCAATATCTTACATCCATATCTTCATGTATAACCTTAATCCTGCCAACTCATATGTTATTAATTCGACGAATCCTAACGTTAAGGTAGGGGATGTAACATCAGACACTTATGCTATCGCTCCTCAGCCTTATGCAGTGATGAACGCCCAACCATACGCTCGGCCACAACAACAGTTTAACCAAAACCGAGCTCCACCTCCTAGAAATAACCCTCCTCACCAAGCTCCATATAATCCCCGACCTCCACAAAATAATTTCCCATACAATGCCCGTGCCCGGGAGCCACCTAAAAGAGCAAACTTCACGCCTATTGGTGAATCCTACTCTAGCCTTTTCCCTAAACTGGTCCAATTGGGTTTGTTGCAACCCGTACCCCAAACCAGGAAAAACCCGGAATCGCCCTCCTACAGACATGGTGTTCGATGTGCTTACCACTCAGGAGCGGAAGGGCACGACACTGAAGATTGTTGGACTCTCAAAAGGGCGGTTGAAAATCTAATAGAGCAAAAACGGATAGTGCTGAAAGATGAAGAGATTCCTAATGTGACCAATAACCCATTACCGGCTCACAACACCAGGGCCAGTTATTGGGATGATTTGCGAAGATAAGGAGTTTGATACCGCCTTGAAAGCCATCATTGCCATCGCTGATGTTGAAAAGAAGCCAAGGGCTGCTGCAAAACAAGACAAGGGGGAGAAGAAAAGTAAATCGACCACTCCAAGTGCAGAAAAGATAGTGGAAACCAGAACAGGGGTGTTGATACCCAATTTTTCCCTATGTATTTTTATATATACTCAAAATATTCTCAAAATAGTATGTACATGCATATATAAGTATACCCAAGAATTTTGGTATTTTTTCCTTATTTTAAAGATTTTTTAAAATCACTTTGTTGTCTATTTTAATAGTACAAAATTCAATAATTATTTCCAGACTATCATTTTTGGTGAATAATTTATCTTATTTTTCTCATATTTACACCCAGATATAATTAAGGTGATTTTTTTGCATATTTTATATAATTTATTTGGTATTTTTAAAGCTAAATTGCTATAATTGTAATTATAGCCTATTCTCCGATTAATAGTATTTTATAATTACAAAATCGCTCCCAGTATTTTTTAATTAATATTTATATGTTATTAATCAATTTAGTGCTTTTAATTGGTTTTTAAAACTATTTTAACTATTTTTATTAAAATAAAAAGGGAAGAAATGGCTGTTTAACATTTAGCCTCGTTCATTTCAATTATAACCCCTTTACATTCCAATTTTAACCACAAATTGAACCCCCAATTTCAACCCCAAAACCCCCGACCCAGTCCTCAAATCACCCGACCCATACCCGATTTAATGACCCGGTCCAGCTTTAATCTAATCTGAGCCGTTAATCAAGTGAGATCAACGGCCCAGGTTTTATTTCCAAAATTAAATTCAACAAACCCCCCCAAACCCCTCATTTCAGAGACGGTCTCTCTCTCTCTCTCTACACTGACTCTTGCTCTCCCTTCTCTCTAGAACCTTCTGGTTCTCTCCTTCGTCTCCGATGAATCGACCGCCTCTCCGGCCACCTCCAGCCTCACTTCTCTCGACCACCAGCCACCGTGAAACCTTGTCTTGTTGATTCCCTCTATCTTCGAGACTCCAGAAGCATCCACCATGCAAGATGGTCATCGGAAGCTCTGCCTGGTTTGTCTCCGACCTTTCTCCGATGGTTTATGGTTCGATGGTGCTGCGAGCATCATTATTAACGAGTTTCACAGCCAGGTTCCTTACCTCTCACTGGTTTATTACGAAACCCTAATTTTCTTAAAAACCTTGTCTTTTTAAACGATTTTTAACTTATTCTTTTGTGTTTTACACTACTCTCTACTAGATCTTTTCGATTGTTCAAGTTTTCAACGTTTTGTTCTTCTTTTAAAACTAGGGTTTCCTGAACCCTTTCGAAATCACTATATCTTCTGATTTTTTGAGTATTATGTGTTTATGTTTGTGTTATGTGCTTGTTGGTGTGATCTTCTGGTTACTCTCCGAGTTTCATGCTTTAATTTTGCTATTAGGGTTCCAGCCTTCTATTGATTCTGTGATTTCTTGCTTAGGGTTCTCTGATTTTCATGCCTATTGTGTTTTATAGGTCTAATTGTTCATCGTTTACCAAATATTCTGCTGATTTTGTGCATCTCTTCGAATCCCTGAATTTGTATATGTTTTCCTTAGAAGTTTTACACTGATTTTTGAATCACTTCCTTATTTGTGAAATGCTCTCCTTACTTAGTACTGATTCCCTGTGATTTTCAATTTCATCCGTGATTCTTTGAACTAATTTGTGTGCACAATATGCTGTCCTTATACTTTCCTTACTTGAAATATTCTGTATACTTTTACTACTCCTATTATGGAAATACCAGTCTTGCAAATAATAATTTTCCTTATTTGATACAATTTGTACCCGTTTGAACTATGACTCCTTAATTGAAGGGAGTCCGAGTTTTTAATTGATTCTAATTGGTATTATTTCCATAACTATGATCAGTCTATACGTATTACCTTATTTTCACTTAATTTGAGAGCTATAAGTACCCCCATTCTCTTTTGCATTACACACTGATACATTGCACATCATACACAAGAACAAAAAGGTTCATTGCTCTGAACTCTCTCTTACACACATAAGCATACTCAGTGTTCTCTCTTATTTTCTACACATCCTCTCCCGCTTTCCTGTTGATTACTGATTACTCAGTCGGCTGAAAGCCAAGACTGATTGATCTTTGGGGGCTGCTCCATTATTCTACTGCTCTATACATTGTTGATTGTTTGGTCTGCATACTACTGCTCACTTCCCTGCACACTACTGCTCTACACTATCTCATCCTTGACTGGTATGCCCTCTATTTGATTTGTAGCATCCAAAACAATATGCTTTTATACATGCTGCACTTTATTTTGTTTCTTCTATGCTTTTACTTATGGTTCTGCTGTCCTTATTGCAACTAGCATGCCCCTGTGTGACTATCCTCCTATTAATCCAGCATGCCTACTGGTTTGCTTAATGCATGTTCTCTCCTACTCCCTAGCCCCAGTACATTCTCAGCATGTGATCATGAGCCCTTTTGGTTGAAACCTGTTGACTGTCTAAATTTTGAAGTGCTTTCCTTTGGTATCTACGTGCAATTGTGTTATTACATGTGAACTACTTGCCCCCACTTCCCTTTTCGCTGTTTGTGTTTACTGCCCGGAATTATATGAGGTATTTTGGTTCTGAGTTTTGTCAAAACTGTCCCATTGTTTTTCTTTCAAAGCTGGTTCTACATGGATCATTCTTTTTTTTTTTTTATAAACTGCTTTTCAACTCAATTTCTTTAAAGAAAATTCTATCACACTCTCACTACTCATAGAGTTTAGGTTCTACCCCGTTTCGTGTAAGCATTGCCTTGGGTACCTTTGAGTGCCCATCGAACTTTGATGCACAAGGCTAGTAATTCCACACTGCACTTCTTCAAACATTTTTGTAATGTTTGGGTGCTGGTATTGGCCAAGGACCTCCATTGGGCCCTTAGGGAGCTTTGCCGCACCCAAATCATGGTCAAGGCTGTGAAACTCGAAAGAAATGAGGTTGGAAGATTGGGCCTGGTTGAAGGCTCCCTATAGAGTAGCTTCTTATTTTATTTTATTTTCATTATGTAATTCAGCTACCATGGTTTGTAATAATTTGTAAACAACTGATTGGGGTTATAGTGAAATTGGGAGGGATTATGCGTGCTTAGTTTAATTAATGGGTAGAGAACATGTCTATAGGGCTTTACTTACTAATTTGTGCAATGGAAGCCGTGCGTAAAACATGCATCTTACACCTAGATATCCTGTTTTAGGCTCTTTACTTTCTGATTGTTATACTCACTTTGTAGTCAGATAGTGATTAACGAACAACTGTTATGAAACTACTACCGCATTTAGAGACCATGGTTTAGGAGCTTTATGTGCATTAGACATCATGTTATTTAGGGTTGCAATTGCTGAACGCCTCACTAGCTGTTTAATTTAACAACACAAGTTTGTTTGACTGCTTCTTCTCTTTAAAACTGGAATCAATATGCATGTTCACCACTTTTTTTTTAAAAGACAAGAAGGCAATGCATACATCGCCTAGGCAAGCTTTTGGCCCAATAATAATAAAGATGATTGATTTTGTTTTACTAGTTTCAAACTACTCAACCTTTTAACTTTCCCAACTCTTTTATCCGTCTCTCTGAAGTCCACTCTTTTACTGAAAATCTCTTTATCTGGAAACCTGTTTCGTATTTATATGCTCTCACTAATTTCCTGATTCTTGCTCCATTAAGTTTTCAAATTACTGGTTTACCTTTCTGCCCAGGATCACGTTATTTTGATACTTGTTTACTTAAACTATTGTATTTTCAAATCTCTACCTTTTTTTTCAAACGATGTTTTAATAGTTCCCTCACCTTTACTTACTCAACTGTTTTCTTAGTTGTGTTTCTGCATGTCAAACGCTCTTCGGATCACTCAGTTGTGATTAAACCTTCTGCTAAAACTGATCTTTAAACTCGCGTTCTTTTAAGACCTTAAATGTGTTTGAGACGTGCTAATTACATGTTTACTTGTGAGGGATCTGTGAGCCTCTTATTTGCCTTTGTATGGTTCCTTTATGTGTAGTCCTACTTGTTATGTATGTCGCCTAGCATTTTGTCCTTTAAACCTAAGGGTTCAGCCTAGACCTTACCTTGTAGGAATAGTGGTCCTAAATACCCTCTAGGACTTATAGGACGGGACGGGTAATAGCACGCAATAAGCATTCGTGACCAATCCACGCGTTTAAATAACCTTTACGGGGTGGGAAGGGTAGAATATGGAGATGATGACCGATGCGCTAATATCACGTGTGACCCCTCTTTGAGGAGTGATTGCTGGGTATTGCATTGAAGTGATCCATATTAATCATAAACCTAGGATCCCTTTTCCTTTGTTTGTCTTTGTTTGCTCTCTTTAGAATTGTTTAGACCTTTCAAATCTCTGCTCTCTTTCTACTTACTTTCACAAGTTTCAATTTAATTGCAAGTCCTTATTTGAGCCTTGATTGATTATTTGTAAAGTCACAACATAGCATGGCCGGGAACCACACTGGTGGATCTTGAGGGGTGCCTAACACCTTCCCCTCGAGATAATTTCTAGCCCTTACCCGAACTCTGGTTTTCCCAATTCAAAACCCTTAGTGTCCTAATGCACTTAATCATTAGGTGACGACTCTTCAATTCCAAAACCCAATTCCCAAACGGGAATAGAGTTGTCTTCCCAAATGTCGTAAACCTGATTTTGCTTTAGAAAAAGGGGGCGTCGACAGCGTGGCGACTCTGCTGGGGACGTCTTTAGGCTTTTACCACTTCAAGTTATATGTGACTTTATTGTTTTCTTTATTGCTTTGTTTAATACCTTTATTCGAAACTAACTTGTCTTTGTATTTCTTTTTCTTTAATGCTTTCATTTACTGCTTTCCTTCAATACCCTTGTAATTTCTGAGCAATTATTGTAATCATTATGAACGTGAAAATACGTGACAATTTGTTTCATTCTTGTAATTGCATCTTCAACATCATATTCCACTCGTGCCAAACAAATACCATAGCAACGCTTGATGAGTTGTTGCGCTCTTCCGATATTATTACCCCTAAATTTGGCAAAGGCATATTTGCGGTAAAACTAGTCGATCAGCGGTGCAGTCGACGGTTCCGTGCCTTTCCCTCTTGAGTTGTCCGCTCAAGGGTACCTTGTCTAATACCCCATAGAAACCATTTCTCATTGAAACTGTGCATGCATCACTGTCAAACCTAGTCGAGTCAGTTATGCTGTCCACATAATAACTCTTTAAGATAGCCTTATCCAAAGTCCACTAGGTTTCCTTGGAACCCGAACGGACAACACCACGTTCTGTGTATTTATTTGGAGAACTAAATGCTGCTATGCTAATTATTGGTTTAAATAGTCGAGTCCGGAGGGGGTAAGGGTCTAACCATTTTGATTTGCAGGAAATGAATGACGAAGTCCCCAACTTCGATATGGTTAGCACGCCCTCACTCTTGCTGACCTGGTGGAGGAATCTCCCATCATGTGACCAAATCAATGAATGGAAAGAGAGGGTCATCAAGGCTAGCGAAAAGCTGGAGGATCTGATCAACGAGAACATTCAACATGGGGAAGGTCCTTCTGGGACCAAATAGATAGGATTCTTTTCTTTTTGCTTTAAAATGTAATAAGGCCAATGGCCATTAGTGACATTTTTACTTTATGCAATTTTAGTGTCGTTTTGGGATCCATCTTATTTTCATCAATAAAATGAGGCATTTAGCATTATAAGTTCTCCAAATCAACTTGTCGCTAAGCCTACCTCAGGCACAACGAGACACCCAATTTAGGACACGATTTATATTCTTGCACTATGTGTTTAAATATTGCATCATTTTTTTCTCAGAATCCGTACTAACTTGTTACCTTTTTGTTGTTTTTACTTTTATTTTTATTCCCCTCCCCAAAAGGTTAGTTCACGCACTCTGGCATCATCATCCTACTCCACGAGATCCAGGGACTCTCCACCCACCCCTCCTCTTAGGCCCTTCCATATAGGCCACACGCCTCAACAATTGGTCCGTCAGAACAACCAAGGCCCGGAGAGCTTCGGGGTAGCAAGGCTGAACAAAGCATTATACATTATCTTTTACTTTTCGCTAGTTGATCTTTAAATTTTGAAAAAAAAGTTCCGATGTTCAAAACAATTTTGGAATTTATCAAAAGCATTTCAGTTTCTTATATGTGTCTCGCTCTTATTATTTTTCTCTATCATTTATTTTACTTTTACACAGCATTACTATTACTTATCTTGATGAACCGATGAATGTGACATGCGACGAGATAACGCAACAAACGGATATAGAATCAGAAGAGGATGAGATACCAGAAGAGGTCATTAAAGAGGTCGAAGACTTTGAGAATAGACCTAAGTCTAACCTGGACGAAACTGAGGTCGTCAACCTGGGGAGTACAGAGAATGTCAAGGAAACGCGCATCAGTGTTCACCTGTCACCATCAGAAAAGGAAGAGTACACGGAGTTCTTAAAAGAATATGAGGACATATTTGCCTGGTCATATGATGATATGACCGGTCTCAGTACATCTATTGTAGCTCACAAACTGCCAACAGATCCGACATGTCTGCCGGTAAAGCAGAAGCTCAAAAAGTTCAAGCCAGACATGAGTCTGAAAATCAAGGAAGAAGTCACCAAGCAAGTCAAAGCCAAGGTCCTCAGGGTAGTGGAGTACCCGACATGGTTAGCCAACATTGTGCCAGTGCCAAAGAAGGATGGGAAGGTCAGAGTCTGTGTCGACTACTGGGACCTCAATCGGGCCAGTCCGAAAGACGACTTCCCCTTGCCGAACATACACATCCTGATTGACAACTGCGCCAAGCACGAGCTGCAGTCATTCGTCGATTGTTTTGCCAGATACCATCAGATATGGATGGACGAAGACGACGCGGAGAAAACGGCTTTCATCACGCCGTGGGGAATGTATTGTTACAAGATGATGCCGTTCGGATTGAAGAATGCTGGGGCCACCTACATGAGGGCCATGACTACTATTTTCCATGACATGATACACAGGGAGATCGAGGTGTATGTAGATGATGTCATCATCAAATCCAAGAGGGCCACTAATCACATGGAAGATCCGAGGAAGTTCTTCAACAGACTGAGAAGGTACAACTTGAAACTGAATCCCGCCAAATGTGCATTCAGGGTTCCCGCCGGAAAACTGCTTGGGTTCATCGTAAGTCGCCGAGGAATAGAACTGGATCCGTCAAAGGTTAAAGCCATTTAGGAATTGCCGTCGCCAAAGAACAAGAAAGAGTTTATGAGTTTCTTGGGGAGACTCAACTACATCAGCAGTTCATAGCCCAGTCCACTGTCATTTGTGAACCAATCTTTAAGATGTTGAAAAAGGACGCCGCCACTAAATGGCCTAATGATTGTCAAAAGGCCTTCGACAGAATCAAGGAATACCTATCAATGCTGCCAGTCCTGGTTCTGCCCGAACCGGGTAGACCGCTATTGCTCTACCTTGCAGTACTGGATGGGGCATTCGGCTATGTTTTGGGACAACATCATGAAACGGGGAGAAAGGAGCAAGCCATCTACTATCTCAGCAAGAAGTTCACCCCGTATGAGGCCCGGTATTCCCTGCTAGAGCGCACGTGTTGTGCTCTGACTTGGGTAGCTCAGAAGCTGAGGCATTATTTCTGTGCCTATACCACTTATCTCATATCAAGGATGGATCTGCTAAAGTACATCTTTCAGAAGCCCATGCCCATGGGCAAGCTAGCCAAATGGCAAATCCTGCTGAGTGAATTCGATATTGTCTACGTTACCCAGAAAGCGATCAAAGGACAAGCACTGGCCGATCATCTTGCCGAAAACCCCGTGGGTGGAGAATACGAGCCTCTANTAACGTTAGCGACTTACTTACGTCACTACGTCCATACCTACCTACCACCAACGAAGTCTAACGGGACCGTCCCCAACCTCCTCCTCCTCCAAGTCCTATAAAAAACAGGGGCAAAGCAAAAATGGAAGATTTGAACAATGCCAGAAAGGAGAATTCGGTTGAAAGGGTAGAGGTTCCTCAGGGTATTCAGGTATCCAAAGAAAGTGCCGCTCAGCTCGAACAGAAGTTACTGAAATTTCAAGAAGAACTAGACCAAGTTCGGAACTTGGCGAGTCTGTCGTTCTCCCTCACTACTCCCGACAGCAACTTTCAACACTCCATGCCTCTACAGAACATCCCCAAGCCGCAGAAACAACCCGCTACTCATCAAAATTGCAACACATGCCACAACAACACTCCACTCCTCATCCCTGAACCATCGAATGATTATCCCCACCACTCTCCATCTATGTGGAAACCCTACCACAATACACTCAACCCATTACAAACACACCGGAATCTGATAACAAAGACTCTCTCATCAAAAACCTGACAGCCGAGCTCAAGAAATTAACTAGCCGAGTCCAGGGCGTTGAAGGAAACAAAGGCATTGAAGAGCTGAATTATGAGGATCTTTGCATTCAGCCAGACGTCGAACTTCCCGAGGGGTACAAACCTCCCAAGTTTGAAATGTTTGACGGCCCGGGGGATCCCAGAGTCCATCTGAGGACATACTGTGATAAGCTGGTCGGCGTAGGAAGAGATGAGAAGATTCGCATGAAACTCTTCATGAGAAGTTTGAAAGGCGATGCGCTATCTTGGTACATTAGCCAAGATCCCAAGAAGTGGACGAGCTGGGTTGGAATGGCGTCCGATTTCATGGACAGGTTCAGGTTCAATACAGAAAATGCACCAGATATCTTCTACATCCAGAATCTGAAAAAGAAACCACTGAGACATTCGCGAGTATGCTACTCGATGGTGATCCAAGGCTGCTAAGGTTAGGCCGGCCTTAGAGGAAGAACAGATGAACCGATTTTTCGTTGGAGCTCAAGATACGCAGTATTATGAGAGGTTAATGTTGATAGAGGGACAGAAATTCTCCGATATCATCAAGCTAGGAGAAAGGATTGAGGAAGGCATTAAGAGCAGTATGGTCACTAATTTTGAAGCACTGCAGGCTACCAACAAAGCCCTACAATCTGGTGGCGCGTCCAAGAAAAAAGACGTGAGTGCCGTGATGGTTGCACAGAGAACTAAGACCCCAGTAAAATACCAAGCCTACCCAGTACCCCCTCTCACATACCAGCCTATCCCCAATTACCAAGCACCTCCGCCCTCTTACCAAATTCCTGCTTACCAATCATCCCCCTCCCCCACATATCAACCTACCTCACCAAGATATTCCCAAACTGCACCCGTCTACCAAGCCTATAACGCTCACTACCAATCACCTCCCGCCCGCCAAAACTTCCCCAGGCCACGCCCTAGCTTCGACCGTAGACCTCCCAAGCAATACACCGCCATCGCCGAGCCAATCGACCAACTATATGAAAGACTCAAAGCAGCCGGTTACGTCACCCCAATCCCTGTCATAACTCCAGAAAATCCTTCCCAATGGGTCAATCCAAATAAAACCTGTGCATACCATTCTGGCATGAAAGGGCATACCATTGACGAGTGCCGATCTCTGAAAGACAAAATCCAAGCTCTAATTGACAACAAAATCATCGTGGCCAAGGAACCTGCTCCTAATGTTCGCAACAATCCTTTGCCTGATCATAAGGGTGGTGGTGTGCATATGATCGAAGTAGAAGATGATTGGGACCCCAAAGGGTCAATTGGATTAATTGCCGAAGGTGACGAGCCCAAGAAACCAACAGTCACACTAAATCCAATCGTAGTCCAGATCCAGCCCTCTGGGGATGCTGAAGTAAACATGTCTGTGCCTCTCGAGTTTGAAACACCGTCCTCCATAAAGACTGCAGAGCCAATTGAGGTGGAGTTTGGGTTTCCAAAAGCACCTGCACCATTCGAAGTTGCTGTGTTGCCTCCCAAAATGAGAGTGCCCATTCCTGTGGCAATGTCAGCCGTAACGCCATTCCATACACAGGCCATTCCTTGGGATTACACCGCCGAGGCAAGAAGGAAGGGAAAGACTAGGTCTGGAGAAGCAATTGCAGCGCAGGGTATGACCAGGACTGGCAGAATTTATACTCCGGAGCACTTAGTTGAATCAAGTAAGCAGGCCTCTGGACGGCCTATTGAAACTGGGCCCGATGATCTCTGGCGGAAGATACAGGCAAAAGAATACTCAGTTGTCGACCAATTAAACAAAACACTAGCACAAATCTCAATTCTAGCTCTACTACAAAGCTCCGAGACACACAAGAACGCCCTGATGAAGATACTAAGCAAGGCATACGTACCCAACAATATAACTGGAGGAGAGATGGCAAACATGGTCAGGCAGGTATTGGAGAGTCACAAAATCACTTTCCACGAGGATGAGTTGCCCCCTGAAGGTTTAAGCCACAACAAAGCATTGCACATCACTATGCAATGCGAAGACTATTTCATCACCAGGACTTTGATTGATGGAGGGTCTAGCCTCAACATTTGTCCATTGGTGACCCTCAGAACATTGGGGAAGAGTCTGCATGAAATCAAGGATGGGGCTATCAACGTCAAAGCTTTTGATGGCTCCCAAAAGTCCACTATTGGGGAAATCAGTTTATGTTTGCAAATGAGGCCAACTTGGTTCGATGTTGATTTTCAAGTAATAGACATCCCAGCATCCTACAACTTACTACTGGGACGACCTTGGATCCACGCCGCTGGAGCTGTAGCATCAACCCTGCACCAGGCAGTGAAGTTCGAGTGGAATCACCAAGAGGTGATTATTCATGGCGACGGGAGTAACCCTATATACAGTCGCCAAACCATCCCAGCAATTGAAGGAAGAAGGAGACTAGGAGGAGAAACCTACCACCAAATTGAGCGAGTCAACGCCGTAGACAAAGATGAGTGGTGGGATAACAAGATAGAGAGTATACTAAACTGGAGCGGGTATGAACCTGGAAAAGGGCTCGGCAAGAACCTCCAGGGAATCACCAAGCCTATCAAACTGAAGAAGCATGGCACCACTTTCGGGTTAGGGTATGGATACACTTGGCAAGAATTCAGGAACTGGTCGCCACCATGGCACGGCCCTTACTATCCGCTGGAGCACCCGATACCCCGCCTGGAGCAGACTTTCCAGACGGCAGACATCTTATATGGGTCAGAGGAAGATGAAACATTGGCCGCAATAAAGAACCTATTTTTGGAAGATGACGATATGGACTATCACGTCATTCTCGAGGAGGAAGGGGAGGAAGGCCCTTCCATACAGGCGGTGAGCCGAGGGGAGCGCCTCAACAATTGGTCCATCAGAACCACCAAGGCCCGGAGAGCTTTGGGGTAGCAAGGCTGAACAAAGCATTATGCATTATCTTTTACTTTTCGCTAGTTGATTTCCCTTCAGTATTATCTTTAAATTTTGAAAAAAACTCCGATGTTCAAAACAATTTTGGAATTTATCAAAGCATTTCAGTTTCTTATATATGTCTTGCGCTTATTATTTTTCTCTTTCATTTATTTTACTTTTACACAGCATTACTATTACTTATCTTGATGAACCGATGAATGTGACATGCGACGAGATAACGCAACAAACGGATATAGACTCAGAAGAGGATGAGATACCAGAAGAGGTCATTAAAAACGTCGAAGACTTTGAGAATAGACCTAAGTCTAATCTGGACGAAACCGAGGTCGTCAACTTGGGGGATACAGAGAATGTCAAGGAAACGCGCATCAGTGTTCACCTGTCACCATCAGAAAAGGAAGAGTACACGGAGTTCTTAAAAGAATATGAGGACATATTTTCCTGGTCATATGATGATATGACCGGTCTCAGTACATCTATTGTAGCTCACAAACTGCCAACAGATCCGACATGTCTGCCGGTAAAGCAGAAGCTCAAAAAGTTCAAGCCAGACATGAGTCTGAAAATCAAGGAAGAAGTTACCAAGCAAGTCAAAGCCAAGGTCCTCAGGGTAGTGGAGTACCCGACATGGTTAGCCAACATTGTGCCAGTGCCAAAGAAGGATGCGAAGGTCAGAGTCTGTGTCGACTACTGGGACCTCAACGTGTCTGCCGGTAAAGCAGAAGCTCAGAAAGTTCAAGCCAGACATGAGTCTGAAAAACAAGGAAGAAGTTACCAAGCAAGTCAAAGCCAAGGTCCTCAGGGTAGTGGAGTACCCGACATGGTTAGCCAACATTGTGCCAGTGCCAAAGAAGGATGGGAAGGTCAGAGTCTGTGTCGACTACTGGGACCTCAATCGGGCCAGTCCGAAAGACGACTTCCCCTTGCCGAACATACACATCCTGATTGACAACTGCACCAAGCACGAGCTGCAGTCATTCGTCGATTGTTTTGCTGGGTACCATCAGATATGGATGGACGAAGAAGACGCGGAGAAAATGGCTTTCATTACGCCGTGGAGAATGTATTGTTACAAGATGATGCCGTTTTGATTAAAGAATGTTGGGGCCACCTACATGAGGGCCATGACTACTATTTTCCATGACATGATACACAGGGAGATCGAGGTGTATGTAGATGATGTAATAATTAAATCCAAGAAAGCCACTGACCACATGGAGGATTTAAGAAAGTTCTTCAACAAATTGAGAAGGTACAACTTGAAACTGAATCCCGCCAAGTGTGCATTCGGGGTTCCAGCTGGAAAACTGCTCGGGTTCATCGTAAGTCGACGGGGAACAGAAATGGATCCATCAAAGGTCAAAGCTATTCAAGAATTGCCACCGCCAACAAGAACATTAAGAAGATACTAAGGAAAATGGTAGAGAAGCATAAGCAGTGGCACGAAAAGCTATCATTTGCTCTATTGGGGTATCGCACCACTGTCCGCACATCAAGCGGGGCAACCCCCTATATGCTGGTTTATGGTACGGAAGCGGTCATCCCCGCCGAGGTAGAAATTCCATCCCTAAGAATCATACAGGAAGCAGAAATCGACGATGTAGAATGGGTAAAGAGTCAACGAACAGTTAGCTCTCATAGATGGAAAGAGAATGAACGCGGTTTGCCATGGTCAACTTTACCAGAACAGAATGACCAGAGCCTTCAACAAGAGAGTCAGACCAAGACGGTTTACACCAGGGCAGCTAGTGTTGAAGAAGATTTTCCCACATTAAGACGAAGCCAAAGGAAAGTTCTCTCCTAATTGGCAGGGTCCGTACATGGTTCACCGTGTTCTAACCGGAGGAGCCCTCATATTCGCACAAATGGATGGAGAAGTCTGGCCAAAGCCAATCAACTCAGATGTAGTCAAGCGCTACTATGTGTAATCTTTATGTTTTCCTATATGATGTATTTGAACTACGCCTGACCTGATTCCCGTTTAAGAGGGGATACGTAGGCAGCCCTATGGGTTCGATCACAATTCAACAAAATTTTCATTTTCCCCGACATTGGAAACTGGGGCAGAATTTGAGGAGGACCCTCAAAATTCCGAAGTTGATTTTCAGCCATTCGTCGCACGCAGCCGTCGGAAGCACCAGCCCGGTAAACTGGGGTAGAATTTTTAGGAGGACCCTCAAAATTCCGGAGCAAGAGAGGTTGCAATGTCTTGAACCACGTCGCAGTCGTCGGTTCATCTAAAAGAAGACTATTATTTTCAGTTATGTATTTACGTTACATTATTTTACTAAATCATGCATGACTATTATCCGAATTGCTATGTTTAGGAACGCTACCCCGATGATACACAACGTCAAGCAGGACGAGCAAAGGCCACGGGAAGACGAACTAACCTTCCCCCTTTTACAAAACTCACGATTTTTCTTGAATGCAGGCACTCAATTCGCAATGTCATTAGATATATTTATGCACTCATACTTCCTCAAGAATGCAACTTCTCAGAATCATCCCCTATTTACAATTGCATAAGGCTACTTTTCTGCCTTCCGAGACTAAGCATTGTCTCCATCTGCATTCTCTGCATTTCATAAGGCACCTTTTCTGCCTTTCGAGACTAAGCATTGTCTCCATCTGCATTTTCTTGCATTGCATAAGGCTACTTTTCTGCCTTTCAAGACTAAGCATTGTCTCCATCTGCATTTTCTCTCATTGCATAAGGCTACCTTTCTGCCTCCCGAGACTAAGCACTATCTCCATCTGCATTCTCTGCATTTCATGGCTACTTTTCTGCCTTCCGAGGTTAAGCTCTACCTCCATCTGCATTTCCTGCATTGCATAAGGCTACTTTTCTGCCTTCCGAGACTAAGCATTGTCTCCATCCTGCATTTTCTTGCATTGCATAAGGCTACCTTTCTGCCTTCCGAGACTAAGCATTGTCTCCACCTGTCGGCTGAAATATCGCCAATTTTATTTAAATCCTGTCGGCTGATATATCGCCAATTTTATTTAAATCCTGCATGGCTGAAATATCGCCAACTTTATTTAAATCTTTGCACCGGCTGAAATAT
Organism: Nicotiana attenuata; assembly: GCF_001879085.1. Classification (NCBI taxonomy): domain Eukaryota; kingdom Viridiplantae; phylum Streptophyta; class Magnoliopsida; order Solanales; family Solanaceae; genus Nicotiana; species Nicotiana attenuata. The sequence continues at coordinate 34,151 of NW_017672767.1, read as the reverse complement.
CGCCAACTTTATTCAAATCTTTTCATGGCTGAAATATCGCCAACTATATCTAAATATCTATGTCGGCTGAAACATCGCCAATTTCATTTATGCTTTACATTGGCTGAAACATCGCCAATTTTATTCAAAGTTTCCATGTCGGCTGAAATATCGCCATTTATATTTATGCTTTACATCGGCTGAAACATCGCCAAATCCTGCATTTCATGGGCTGAAAGATCGCCAAATTGTCCAAATGCGTCATTGTTCGGAGGCACCATTTTCATAGCCCGAGAACGCCATGCCATGGCCTGAGGACCCCGCTTTTGTCTTCTGCATATCATTTATTCAAAGGCATCATGGCTCGGAGGCATCATCTTCATAGCCCGAGAACATCATTTCATAGCCTGTGAATCCTTTATTATGCGCTTCACGGCCCAGGACATCATGGTCTGAGGACGTCATCCTAACCGTCCAAAGACAGCATTCATGGTCCAACGGGAACTTGCATCACATTTAAATTCCGCACGATATGCTTGTATTACTCAATTGCAGGTACATTAACTCGCAACGGCCATTACAGCAGGAGCGATCCCGCTCCGGTTCTCGCAGCCCATCAGTCCCTGACCACCCTTTCCAACCTAAATATTGCGTCCGTCTCTTCAAAAAGCTCCATCGGCATACTCCGTCGGTATATCCCGAACTACATTATGACCTGATTCCTGTAAAACCAGGGATATGTAGGCAGCTAAGAAACCAGAGCTCGGTCAAAACCTTTGCAAGTCGTTTCCCTCGATCAAAATTGGTCATCATATCTTTACCCGACAACTCTTTCATCCTTCCCGGGTAAAGAGGGCAGTTGTTGATACCCAATTTTTCCCTATGTATTTTTATATATACTCAAAATATTCTCAAAATAGTATGTACATGCATATATAAGTATACCCAAGAGTTTTGGTATTTTTTCCTTATTTTAAAGATTTTTTAAAATCACTTTGTTGTCTATTTTAATAGTACAAAATTCAATAATTATTTCCAGACTATCATTTTTGGTGAACAATTTATCTTATTCTCATATTTACACCCAGATATAATTAAGGTGATTTTTTTTGCATATTTTATATAATTTATTTGGTATTTTTAAAGCTAAATTGCTATAATTGTAATTATAGCCTATTCTCCGATTAATAGTATTTTATAATTACAAAATCGCTCCCGGTATTTTTTAATTAATATTTATATGTTATTAATCAATTTAGTGCTTTTAATTGGTTTTTAAAACTATTTTAACTATTTTTATTAAAATAAAAAGGGAAGAAATGGCTGTTTAACATTTAGCCTCGTTCATTTCAATTATAACCCCTTGACATTCCAATTTTAACCACAAATTGAACCCCCAATTTTAACCCCAAAACCCCCTGACCCAGTTCTTAAATCACCCGACCCATACCTGATTTAATGACCCGGTCCAGCTTTAATCTAATCTGAGTCGTTGATCAAGTGAGATCAACGGCCCAGGTTTTATTTCCAAAATTAAATTCAACAACACCCCCCCCCCCCAAACCCCTCATTTCAGAGACGGTCTCTCTCTCTCTCTCTACACTGACTCTTGCTCTCCCTTCTCTCTAGAACCTTCTGGTTCTCTCCTTCGTCTCCGATGAATCGACCGCCTCTCCGGCCACCTCCAGCCTCACTTCTCTCGACTACGAGCCACCGTGAAACCTTGTCTTGTTGATTCCCTCTATCTTCGAGACTCCAGAAGCCTCCACCATGCAAGATGGTCATCGGAAGCTCTGCCTGGTTTGTCTCCGACCTTTCTCCGATGGTTTATGGTTCGATGGTGCTGCGAGCATCATTATTAACGAGTTTCACAGCCAGGTTCCTTACCTCTCACTGATTTATTACGAAACCCTAATTTTCTTAAAAACCTTGTCTTTTTAAACGATTTTAACTTATTCTTTTGTGTTTTACACTACTCTCTACTAGATCTTTTCGATTGTTCAAGTTTTCAACGTTTTGTTCTTCTTTTAAAACTAGGGTTTTCTGAACCCTTTCGAAATCACTATATCTTCTGATTTTTTGAGTATTATGTGTTTATGTTTGTGTTATGTGCTTGTTGGTATGATCTTCTGGTTACTCTCCGAGTTCTATGCTTTAATTTTGCTATTAGGGTTCCAGCCTTCTATTGATTCTGTGATTTCTTGCTTAGGGTTCTCTGATTTTCATGCCTATTGTGTTTTATAGGTCTGATTGTTCATCGTTTACCAAATATTCTGCTGATTTTGTGCATCTCTTTGAATCCCTGAATTTGTATATGTTTTCCTTAGAAGTTTTACACTGATTTTTGAATCACTTCCTTATTTGTGAAATGCTCTCCTTACTTAGTACTGATTCCCTATGATTTTCAATTTCATCTGTGATTCTTTGAACTAATTTGTGTGCACAATATGCTGTCCTTATACTTTCCTTACTTGAAATATTCTGTATACTTTTACTACTCATATTATGGAAATACCAGTCTTGCAAATAATATTTTTCCTTATTTGATACAATTTGTACCCGTTTGAACTATGACTCCTTAATTGAAGAGAGTCCGAGTTTTTAATTGATTCTAATTGGTATTATTTCCATAACTATGATCAGTCTATACGTATTACCTTATTTTCACTTAATTTGAGAGCTATAAGTACCCCCATTCTCTTTTGCATTACACACTGATACATTGCACATCACACATAAGAACAAAAAAAAGTTCTTGCTCTGAACTCTCTATTACACACATAAGCATACTCAGTGTTCTCTCTTGTTTTCTACACATCTTCTCCCGCTTTCCTGTTGATTACTGGTTACTCAGTCGGCTGAAAGCCAAGACTGATTGATCTTTGGGGGCTGCTCCATTATTCTACTGCTCTATACATTGTTGATTGTTTGGTCTGCATACTACTACTTACTTCCCTGCACACTACTCCTCTGCACTATCTCATCCTTGACTGGTATGCCCTCTATTTGATTCGTAGTATCCAAAACAATATGCTTTTATACATGTTGCACCTTATTTTGTTTCTTCTATGCTTTTACTTATGGTCCTGCTGTTCTTATTGCAACTAGCATGCCCCTATGTGATTATCCTTCTATTAATCCGGCATGCCTACTGGTTTGCTTAATGCATGTTCTCTCCTACTCCCTAGCCCCAGTACATTCTCATCATGTTATCATGAGCCCTTTTGGTTGAAACCTGTTGACTGTCTAAGTTTTGAAATGCTTTCCTTTGGTATCTAGGTGCAACTGTGTTGTTACATGTGAACTATTTACCCCACTCCCCTTTTCCCTGTTTGCGTTTACTGCCCGGAATTATATGAGGTATTTTGGTTCTGAGTTTTGTCAAAACTGTCCCATTGTTTTTCTTTCAAACTGGTTCTACATGGATCATTCTTTTTTTTTAAAAACTGCTTTTCAACTCAATTTCTTTAAAGAAAATTCTATCACACTCTCACTACTCATAGAGTTTAGGTTCTACCGCCTTTCGTGTAAGCATTGCCTTGGGTACCTTTGAGTGCCCATTGAACTTTGATGCACAAGGCTGGTAATTCCACACTGCACTTGTTCAGACATTTTTTTAATGTTTGGGTGCTGGTATTGGCAAAGGACCTCCATTGGGCCCTTAGGGAGCTTTTCCGCACCCAAACTATGGTCAAGGCTGTGAGACTTGAAAGAAGTGAGGTTGGAAAATTGGGCCTGGTTGAAGGCTCCCTATAGAGTAGCTTCTTAATTTTTTTTTTATTATGTAATTCAGCTACCATGGTTTGTAATAATTTGTAAACAACTGATTGGGGTTATAGTGAAATTGGGAGGGATTATGCGTGCTTAGTTTAATTAATAGGTAGAGAACATGTCTATAGGGCTTTACTTACCAATTTGTGCAATAGAAGCCATGCGTAGGACATGCATCTTACACCTAGATATCCTGTTTTAGGCTCTTTACTTTCAGATTTTTTTATATCACTTTGTAGTCAGATAGTGATTAACGAACAACTGTTATGAAACTACTACCGCATTTAGAGACCATGCTTTAGGAGCTTTATGTGCATTAGACATCATGTTATTTAGGGTTGCAATTGCTGATCGCCTCACTAGCTGTTTAATTTAACAACACAAGTTTGTTTGACTGCTTCTTCTCTTTAAAACTGGAATCAATATGCATGTTCACCACTTTTTTTTAAAAGACAAGAAGGCAATGCATACATCGCCTAAGCAAGCTTTTGGCCCAATAATAATAAAGATGATTGATTTTGTTTTACTAGTTTCAAACTACTCAACCTTTTAACTTTCCCAAGTCTTTTTATCCGTCTCTCCGAAAGTCCACTCTTTTACTGAAAATCTCTTTATCTGGAAACCTGTTTTGTATTTATATGCTCTCACTAATTTCCTGATTCTTGCTCCATTAAGTTTTCAAATTACTGGTTTGCCTTTCTGTCCAGGATCACGTTATTCTGATACTTGTTTACTTAAACTATTGTATTTTCAAATCTCTACCTTTTTTTTCAAACGATGTTTTAATAGTTCCCTCACCTTTACTTACTCAACTGTTTTCTTAGTTGTGTTTCTGCATGTCAAACGCTCTTCGGATCACTCAGTTGTGATTAAACCTTATGCTAAAACTGATCTTTAAACTCGCGTTCTTTTAAGACCTTAAATGTGTTTGAGACATGCTAATTACATGTTTACTTGTGAGGGATCTGTGAGCCTCTTATTTGCCTTTGTATGGTTCCTTTATGTGTAGTACTACTTGTTATGTATGTCGCCTAGCATTTTGTCCTTTAAACCTAAGGGTTCAGCCTAGACCTTACCTTGTAGGAATAGTGGTCCTAAATACCCTCTAGGACTTATAGGACGGGACGGGTAATAGCACGCAATAAGAATTCGTGACCAATCCACACGTTTAAATAACCTTTACGGGGTGGGAAGGGTAGAATATGGAGATGATGACCGATGCGCTAATATCACGTGCGACCCCTCTTTGAGGAGTGATTGCTGGGTATTGCATTGAAGTGATCCATATTAATCATAAACCTAAGATCCCTTTTCCTTTGTTTGCCTTTGTTGTTCTCTTTAGAATTGTTTAGACCTTTCAAATCTCTGCTCTCTTTCTACTTACTTTCACAAGTTTCAATTTAATTGCAAGTCCTTATTTGAGCCTTGATTGATTATTAGTAAAGTCACAACATAGCATGGCCGGGAACCACACTAGTGGATCTTGAGGGGTGCCTAACACCTTCCCCTCGAGATAATTTCTAGCCCTTACCCGAACTCTGGTTTTCCCAATTCAAAACCCTTAGTGTCAAATGCACTTAATCATTAGGTGGCGACTCTTCAATTCCAAAACCCAATTCCCAAACGGGAATAGAGTTGTCTTCCCAAATGTCATAAACCCGATTTCGCTTTAGAAAAAGGGGGCGTTGACAAGGGGCAATACCCCCTAAAGATGCCATTCTTTGTGTTCCCCGGGGTCATAGAAAAGAACAAATGACATTTAGTCCTCCAAAAAGGTTCGAGCTGCACAAGGGACCTAAGATGTATATGCCCAAAGGGGCCTATGTGTACGGGGGCCGGTAATTTCACCAAGGCTGAATGAGCCCTTGGTTATTGGTCGCGCACCACAGAAGCTCATGACAGACCCCACTGCCGTCCCATGGAATTACAACAAAGCGGTAGTGACATACAAAGGAAAAGAGGTCCTAGGGGAAGCAAATGAAACTAACCCAGCCGAGAAATACCTTAACTTGGAGGATTTGAACAAAGCTAAAAAGAAGCATTTCCTACTCAAGAAGCTCGTCAGCGCTGAGGAGGCCGAAGAATTCATCCGAAAAATGAAAACTGTGGACTACGAGGTAATAGACCAACTCCGGAAGTCTCCTTCACAGGTCTCACTCCTGTCTCTACTGGTGAGCTCAACTGAGCATCGTAAAGTGTTGATAAAGACCCTCAATGAAGCTTATGTTCCGATTGAAACCACTGTTGAACAACTGGAAAGGATGGCGGAAAGATTCTTTGCAGTCAACCAGATTCCATTTAGCAAGAATGATTTGCCCCCGGAAGGGGCTTCCCACAACAAAGCCCTTCATTTGACAGTTAAGTGTGAGGGGTACTATGTGAAAAGAGTTATGCTAGATGGTGGATCCGGAGTTGATATCTGCCCTCTCTCAACTTTGCAAGGAATGGAGATTGGGACTGAGAGAATCAAGCCTAACAATGTTTGTGTGCGTGCCTTCGACGGCTTCATGAGAGACAAAATAGGCGAGATCGATTTGATTTTGACTATCGGTCTTGTGGATTTCGAGGTGACATTTTAGGTCCTAGACATGGACACTTCTTATAATTTCCTTTTGGGAAGGCCTTGGATTCATGCGGCAGGGGCCGTACCTTCTACTCTCCACCAAATGGTGAAATTTGAATACGGAGATCAGGAGATCGTGGTCCATGGAGAGGACGAGCACTCAATTTATAGGGACCCATCAGTCCCATGTCTTGAAGCTAGGGAATGTAGCGAACATATAGTCTATCAAGCTTTCGAGGTTGTGGTCGCAGATCAATGTGAAGAAGGAAGCCCGTGTCCTCAACCCTTTATCTCAAATGCGTCAATTATGGTTGCTAATGAAATGATCAGGCATGGTTATAAGCCCGGGAAGGGGCTCGGGACATCATTGCAAGGTATCACAGAACCTATTACTCTGGCTGCTAGCGAGAAGTTCTTCGGTGTGGGTTTTCACGCCACACCAGCAGATGTGACATGGGCAAATGAGCGAAAGAGCAATGTTCGGGTCTTGCCTCAGCCAATCCCACATCTTTTCAAAACATTCGTCAAGCCCAAGTACACAGAAGAGGAAGATGAGGCCTTCACGGTCGAGGAAGTTGAAGAAATCTGTGGAGCTATAAGGCAGATGTTGTATGAAACCCACATGGTCTAGCCGGGAGAAGGCTCAATCACCGCTGAGGTGCAATATATGGGGCCCAATGCCAAGTTGCAAAACTGGAAGGCTACTCCATTCCCAGTCAGGCGGGAATCCCGGTAGTCCAGTCTTTCAACCTTTTCTACATCTCGAGTTATTCCACGGTGTAACTCGGATGTTTCTTTTAGTTTATTGTCTTTAAAATTCCAATGTAAACCCTGCTATTTTCGAAATTCAATGAAGTGAAATCAATATTTCAGCGTCCATGAATCTCTTTCTTTATTCTTTCTGATTTTTTGTTACTTTTCTTATTTCTTCTTTCAGTTCTAATAATGCGGACTGTAATAACATGACATGCTTGCGGACTTCATGCCCAGATCCAAACACGCTGTCTAATTGTGAAATAATAAATCAAGAATCCGAATATGATGAAGATGAGGCTTTTAGGGAAATAAACAGAGAATTGGAACTATTTGAGAATAAGCCTAAGCCAAATCTAAATGAAACTGAGCCAGTCAATTTGGGTAGTTCAGAAGAGGTCCAAGAAACCATGATAAGCATTCACACAGATGAAAGAACTAGGGATACACTGATCCAACTTTTGTTCGAATTCAAAGATGTGTTTGCTTGGTCCTATGATGATATGCCAAGATTAAGTGTTGATCTAGTAGTGCACAAATTGCCAACTTACCCCGATTGTCCCCCTGTCCAGCAAAAACAAAGAAAGTTCAAAACTGACATTAGTGACAAGATCAAAGAAGAGGTCACCAAATAGTTAAAAGCGGGTGTGATCCGAGTGGTCCGATACACCACATGGTTGGCTAATGTGGTCCCTGTGCCAAAGAAAGACGGGAAAACCCGAGTGTGTGTTGACTATCGGGATCTGAACAAAGCAAGTCCCAAGGACAACTTCCCTTTACCAAACATTCATATCCTCGTTGACAACTGTGCCAAACATGAGATATAGCCTTTCATGCATTGTTATGCTGGATATCATCAGGTCTTGATAGATGAAGAAGATGCGGAAAAGACAGCCTTCACCACACCCTGGGGCACCTATTGTTACAGGGTCATGCCTTTTGGTTTAAAGAACGCCGGGGCAACGTACATGAGAGCTATGACTACCATCTTTCATGACATGATGCACCAAGAAATAGAGGTGTAAGTGGACGATGTGATTATTAAGTCTAAGAGGCAGGATGACCATGTTCGGGACCTAAGAAAGTTCCTTGAGCGTCTGCGCAAGTATGACTTGAAGCTGAATCCAGCTAAATGTGCATTTGGAGTTCCATCTGGGAAACTTTTGGGATTTATAGTCAGTCAGAGAGGCATCGAGCTAGATCCAGCAAAGATAAAGTCTATTCGGGATTTGCCTCCTCCGAGAACCAAAAAAGAGGTTATGAGCTTGTTGGGAAGGTTGAATTACATCAGCCGGTTCATTGTTCAGTTGACTTCCATATGTGAGCCCATATTCAAGCTGTTGAAGAAAGATGCAGCGATTAAATGGACAGATGAATGTCAAGAAGCCTTCAACAAAATCAAAGAATATCTGTCAAATCCGCCAGTCTTGGTTCCACCCGAACCTGGGAGGCCTTTGTTTTTGTATTTGACAGTCTTGGAGAATTCCTTCGGTTGTGTCCTCGGGCAACATGATGTGACCGGTAAGAAAGAGCAGGCAATCTACTATTTGAGCAAGAAGTTCACTAGTTACGAAGCCAAATACACTCTGTTGGAAAGGACTTGCTGCGCCCTAACTTGGGTCGCTCAGAAGCTCAGGCATTACCTGTTGGCCTACACCACCTATCTCATCACCTGGTTGGATCCTTTAAAGTATATATTCCAGAAGCCGATGCCCACAGGGAGGTTGGTAAAATGGCAAATCCTGCTCACTGAGTTTGACATAGTCTATGTCACTCGCACGACAATGAAAGCTCAAGCTCTAGCAGATCACCTAGCTGAAAACCCTGTTGATGATGAATATCAGCCTTTGAGTACTTACTTTCCGGACAAGGAAGTAAATTCAGTTGAGGTAATTTCAGAAGACGTTAATGCTTGAAAAATGTTCTTCGATGGAGTTGTGAACGCAAAAGGTGTCGGGATTGGGGCAATCTTGATCTCACCCACTAGTCAGCATTATCCGGCCACATCCCGGCTTCGGTTTTTTTGCACAAACAACACTGCCGAGTATGAAGCCTGCATCATGGGTATGAACATAGCAATAGACCAAGATGTGGAAGAATTGTTAATCATGGGGGATTCAGACTTGATTATCCGGCAAGCTCAGGGAGAATGGGAAAAATGGGATGTCAAGCTTATACCGTACAGGCAACAAGTGGAAGATCTTAGCAAACGGTTCAAATCCGTCGAGTTCAGGTACGTTCCTCGGTTTCACAATGAGTTAGCCGATGCACTTGCTACTTTGGCCTCGATGTTGCCGTATCCAGGCAATGTCCACATTGACCCGTTGGAAATCCAAATCCGAGAAAGGCACGGTTATTGCAATACAGTGACTGCTTCAACCCTCAGAACTGCATCCTATGTCGGCACCATGGCCGTTCGTTGCTTGGGGTATGGATGTCATTGGTCCAATCGGGCCAAAAGATTCAAATGAGCATAGGTTCATATTGGTTGCCATCGATTACTTCACAAAATGGGTTGAAGCAGTCACTCTCAAAGCTGTCACTAAGAAAGCCGTGGTAGACTTCGTGCACTCCAACATCATTTGACATTTCGGTATCCCTACAACTATCATTACGGACAATGCTGCGAACTTGGATAGTCATTTGATGAGGGAGATATGCGAACAATTTAAGATCACGCATCGGAATTCTACCCCTTATCGGCGCAAAGCTAATGGTTCCGTTGAAGCAACAAACAAGAACATCAAGAAGATTCTTATAAAGATAATCCAGATTTCTAGACAATGGCATGAGAAGTTGTCGTTTGCATTACTGGGATATCACACAACTGTGCGCACATCGATTGGAGAAACACCCTATCTATTGGTTTACGACACTAAAGCCGTAATATCTGTAGAAGTTGAAATTCCATCTCTTCGGATCATCGTCGAAGCTGAGATTAAGGATAGTGAGTGGGTCAAAACCCGTCTAGAACAGCTAACCCTGATTGATGAAAAGCGAATGGCCGCAGTCTGCCACGGGCAGTTGTATCAACAAACAATGGCCCTTGCCTACAACAAGAAAGTGCGGCCAAGGAACTTTGAAGTGGGGCAACTCGTTTTGAGGCGTATTCTCCCTCACCACCAGGAAGCAAAAGGAAAGTTCGCTCCAAACTGGAAAGGTCCGTCGTTATAAGAAAATTGTTGCCAAAAGGGGCATTTTACTTAAGAGACATTGAAGGAAATGATCCTGAAACAGTTGTAAATGCAGACGCAGTCAAAAGGTATTACGTTTAATCCTTCTGCAGCACCGATATAATCCGATTGGGATGACGAAGGCTTTCATTCTCGCTACCCCAAACACTTCAACCATTTGCTAACCCGTTGAGCCGGTTACCTTTATTTGATTACCCTCTTTGGAACGCGGAAACGTTTGAAAAAAAAAGAAAAAAAATCATCAAAAAAAAATCAAAACAAAGTTCCCTGAACTACGTTCGACTTGATTCCAAAAAGATACGTAGGCAGCCTCTCTCTGGGGTTCAGTCACATAAAAAAAATCCAAATTTCCCAAAAGTGAAATTGGGGCATATGTTATAATGGTTCGGCGATGATCCCGCCTGAATGGTTCTAAAGTTGTAATTCAATCCAAATTCTTTTTTCCCCAAATCCTGCTCAAGTCCTTCCGATCAATCGGTGAGAATGTTCAAGGATCGGAGAATGCAGCTACTTGGATCCGATGTAATCAAAATGAGAGAAATAAAATGAGAGAGTCTTATTGGTGAAAACCCACACGGGCACAGTAAGGCGATGGTAAGCAGAGAAATTGAAAATGAGAGAGTCTTGTTAGTGAAAACTCGCAAAGAGCACTATAAGGCGATGGTGAGAAGAGAAATGAGAGAGGTCAGTTGGCGAAAACCCGCAAAGGGCGCCATTGATCGAAAAGAAGGAGTTCTTTACAACCATCGGGACTGATAGAGTCCTGGCAAGGTTTCTCGATTTGGAGTTACGAGTTATGATGAGTTTCTGAGAGATTGTATAGTGGCGCAGATCAGGTATCCAGTCCAAGAAGCATGTCATGTCTATTGAAGTCTGCATGCACTCCAGATAAGTCCTTCTTTCCTCCCCCGAAAGGGACACTTCTCTTTAAATTCATTATCCTGTCCTTTGTTTACTTTTCTTTGAATCCTTTTCGGTTTAATCCTCCTCCGAAACTAATACAAAGAAAAGGTGGCAAGATTGGTTTTACAGGGTACTACTTAACAAAAGCCAAATTCAAGGAAAAGCACCTAGCCTCAGCAGGTGCATCAAGTCGATCTCGACTAGCCATGATGGCCGATGCTTCAAAGTTAAAATTCTTGAAAAGGAAAGAAACCCAAAGTCAAAGTGCCGATAAAGGCAAAATGAGAAAGCCAAAGCCCCACACAGTTTGAACCATAGTATGAAAGTTTTGAAAGTCAAAATCCTTGGTTTTAAAAGAAAGATCGGTCTCCAGAAAGCCAGCAAGCAGTAAAGGATTTCGTCAAAAGAGTTGGGCCGAGATCAAAACACTTAAGGCCACAAAACCAACCACCGTTTCAAACTAATAATTGTTCTTTGTTTGAAAGTAGGAAACAAGTGTAATTAAAAGCAACCTTGCAAGAAGCAGGTGCGGCCAAAAAGAAACCGCGCAAAGGCTAGAACCAGCTTTGCAGCAACAATCTAAAAAGGAAAGTCCCCTCCAAATCTCTTTCCCGCATTCACGCATTCCATGAAATAAATAAATAATTAAAAAAAGCAAAAAAATTCAAAATCATGGTAGCCTAGGGTCCCCAATCTCTTGCTACGTTTTATTTTAGACACAGTGTCTCCACTCCCTAGTCGCTTTTCCAACATAGGGTCTCCACTCCCTAGTTGAGTTTATTTTAGACATAGGGTCTCCACTCCCTAGTCACTTTTCCAACATAAGGTCTCCACTCCCTAGTTGAGTTTATTTTAGACATAGGGTCTCTACTCCCTAGTCGCTTTTCCAACATAGGGTCTCCACTAAATAGTTGAGTTTATTTTAAACATAGGGTCTCCACTCCCTAGTTACTTTTCCGACATAGGGTCTCTACTCCCTAGTTGAGTTTATTTTAGACATAAGGTCTCCACTCCCTAATCTCTTTTCAAACATAGGGTCTCCACTCCCTAGTTGAGTTTATTTTAGACATAGGGTCTCCACTCCCTAGTCGCTTTTCCAACATAGGGTCTCCACTCCCTAGTTGAGTTTATTTTAGACATAGGGTCTCCACTCCCTAGTCACTTTTCCAACATAGGGTCTCCACTCCCTAGTTGAGTTTATTTTAGACATAGGGTCTCCACTCCCTAGTCGCTTTTCTAACATAGGGTCTCCACTCCCTAGTTGCTTCTACAACATAGGGTCTCCACTCCCTAGATAAGTTTATTTTAGACATAGGGTCTCCACTCCCTACTCGCTTTTCCAACAGAGGGTCTCCACTCCCTAGTTTAGTTTATTTTAGACATAAGGTCTCCACTCCCTAGTCGCTTTTCCAATATAGGGTCTCCACTCCCTAGTTGAGTATATTTTAGACATAGGGTCTCCACTCCCTAGTCGCTTTTCCAACATAGGGTCTCCACTCCCTAGTTGAGTTTATTTTAGACATAGGGTCTCCACTCCCTAGTCGCTTTTCCAACATAGGGTCTCCACTCCCTAGTTGAGTTTATTTTAGACATAGGGTCTCCATTCCCTAGTTGCTTTTCGAACATAGGGTCTCCACTCCCTAGTTGATTTTATTTTTAGACATAGGGTCTCCACTCTCTAGTCGCTTTTCCAACATAGGGTCTCCACTCCCTAGTTGATTTTATTTTTAGACATAGGGTCTCCACTCTCTAGTCGCTTTTCCAACATAGGGTCTCCACTCCCTAGTTGATTTTAGTATAGATATAGGGCTCCACTCTTTAATCTCTTTTTCCCAAGGATAACAATCCTGATTTTGTTGCTTTCAACAAAGAAATAGTTTAGATTTTTTGGTATAAATAACTCACAAAATTTTCCTAGTGAAAAATGGGGCAGAAAATTTTGTTCATTTGTTTGCTTTGGTGCCTGAACAGGTTTCCACCGTGAGGCACAAGGTTTGAGATGACCAAAAGAAGAAGTCTCAAACCCAAATAAAATAAAAGAAAAACAAGAAAAGAAGTTGAAGTCCAACAATAGAAGCAGAGAAAAGGTGCGGACTGCCCAAGATATGATTGAAGTCACAAGCTTTGCATGTCCCGTCTTGATCCGAAAAGCTGAAGGAGAATGGACCAATGGTTGCAACTAACAAGCATCGAGATTCAGATCAGCGTCTACAGGAAGAGCTGACCAAGACTCAAGATCAAGCTGTAGAAGGTTTATAGATAAGAATCTTATAACTTTTAGTTGATAGGTTTAGCTTGTTTAGCTTTTCATCTTTCATTTTGGAGTAATAAGGAGCTCAGCAAGCAGAAACAGCAGTGAAACCACAGTTTTTCGGTAGTCCCAGCTACCAAAACTTCCAGAACTACACTTACCTGATTCCTTTATAGCCAAGGATATGTAGGAAACCTCTGAAGCAAGGTTCGGTCAGACTCTTTCAAAAGATGTTTCTCATGGAGTTTCAAACGGGCAAAAATCCCTCATAATTGCTCATTTTATCTTTGCCCGAAAACCCGTCGTGTTTCCGAGCAAAGAGGGGCAGCTGTGAGCATGTGATTTTTGCCCTATACAAAATACTCCTATAAAATCCCAAGAAAATAGATTTTTTTCTTAATTATTTGCCACTTTTAGGAATTTTTGTAGAATTTTATTAATTGTTTGCATTTTTATGCATGTTTAATTTTTATTTAAATCATGAAAAATACCAAAAAATACCATGCATTGCATTTAGGTTATGTTTTTGCATTTTAGGAATAATTGGTTAATTATTTGTTTTATTAAAATAAAAATCACAAAAAATGGCTCATTTTTACACTTTTTCCTTTTATTTTTAGATTATTGATTTTTCACTTTTTAATTTAGGATTAAGTGATTTCTATAATTATTGAATTAAGTAATTAGTTTAATTTTACAATTCAGGTAATTTAGGATTTTAATTTTAGAATTTTAAATTAAAGAAAAAGAAAAAAAAGAAAGGAAAGGAATAAACAAAAGAGGAGTTTTTAATTTCGGAATTGGGCCAGCTATACCCAAACCAGCCCAAAAAATTACCCAAATCCGCCCCAAATCACCCAGGCCCAAAAGCCTACCCTGTCCAGACCCCCCTCCCCCAACCAAACGACACCATTTTCATGGTTTTAATCCCAACCGTTGATCTCCCATGATCTAACGGTTGGGAACTGGCCGTTCAGTTCATATAAAACTGTCCGAACAACCTCCCTCCTAACCCCATTACTCCCATCTCAGTCTCTCATCTCTCTCAAAGGGACTAAACCCTAGCCGCCCTCTCACCCCTCGCCGGCTCCGCCCTCCTCCGCCGTGGTCCGCCGACCAGAAATCGCCTCACGGCGGCGGACCATCACCAATCCTCCCCAAATTTACACCACAAAAACCCCATAACCTCCTCATTCCAAATCTCCAATCCATTTCTTTCGAACCACCACCGAAAGTCTCTAATCTTAGATCGAAATTTAGGGCCAAAACCCTAACTGCTCCAAACTACACCAAATCAATACCAGACAACCACCCTCTCCTCCTCTTTCCATATCTCATAACCATTCCCTTCAAATAAGCCCAGAAATTCCCAAATCTGGGATCTAAGAACGAAACCCTAGTATAGTCTGCCTTCAATTTTTGTTCAATTTCGGGCCATTTGAACCCAAGACCTTCATTAATCGATTGCTCTTGATGAGAGCAATCGATTGATGATAGTCTAAGTTCATTTTATCCCACCAAAATTTGTCCGAGTTCATGGCTGGTCCAATTCGAAACAAGCTTGGTAACCCTCTGCGCTTTTCATTTCTTCTTCTGTGAATTCCTTGTCATTTCCTATTTTTTATTTTTTCTGTTTGTTGTCTTTGGATGTTCATGACTGTATGTTTTAGTTGGGCAATTTTAGGTTTTCTTTCCTTTTGATTCACAGATCTTTGGTTTCGTTTGGTATTTGTTTTGTTTGTTAGATTTATTGAAAGCGTGCTTCCAATTGCTCGAATTTAGTTAGGCTAGGGTTCATTTCTTAAGTTTGGTACTTCAAATAATTGTATTGTTTTTCCTAAATTCATCTCACGTCTTGTTCTAGGTGAAGTAACAAGTTTTTAGGCTGTTTGTTGTTTTAATTACTTAAGTTTACAAACTAATGTTTAGGCATATTAATTTGTTTAAGGTTTTAGATTGTAGCCATTTGTTTCTCTTGGGCATTTTTGATTCGAACTGGTGATCCTTTCTAGGTTTGTCTTTGTTTGCCTTGATTTGCATATCAATAGAAACCTTAGGGACCTAATTGAACTAAAAGATTTTAGGATAGAACTGAAATAGGCAGTAATTCAAAGGGTAAAAATTGATTTCCACTTAGGCTAAAAATCAGAAGCTTCCTAGAAAATGTACAGCCGTCCTAGCTATTATAAAAAAAATGCTGAAATATAGGAAAGCTGTACCAAGGGCTGAAAAAAGGACAGTACTATTTTGCTATAGGATAAGGAATATTCCCCAAAATATATCCTCCCTAGGCAGCCTATATATGTAGGATATTCCATTCTGACAATCATAAGCATTACACAGACAATCATTAGCATTATTCTCTGCCTAAAAGTTCTGAAAAACGGATTTGGAGCATCATCTTTACTGCATAAAATTCCCCGTTCTCTGAAAATTTCAGATTTCAGAAAATCATAGAAAATTTCCAAGAAACTTCTCCCTTTTGGTTCACAAGCTAGAAATGGTTTGAAATAGAGAGTTTTCTTGGGTTATTTAGCTGGGATTTCTTGTTTCAAGTTGTTGGTTTTGGGTCTGAAATTCTGGGATCATTTGGTTGCTGGCTAATTGATTTCTGCTGCTGCTCCTTTCTTCTTTTGAGTTTTCAGCCAGTGTTTCTCATCTTAGTACTTGCTGGTTTTTTGTTGTTGTTTGTTCAAGGTACAGAACTCAACCTTTCTTCATGTAATATTTTGTTAAAAATGATATGAAATCAAAGCTGCAAAATTACATGTGATGAATGGGTGTCTTTTCATGTTAGTTTTTGATTACATTGATATGAATCCCAGCAATTTGTTATTATATGAGTTTTAAGCTTGAAGTAATTTGGTATGAATAGCTTAGTTAACACATGGATGCATTTGTAGTCCTCATTTTGAAAATAACCTTGTTTGAAGATGCTCCTTAGCCAAATATTCTGTCTGCTAATGCTGATTCTGGATTCTTGTTCATTAGAGTCATGTCTCCCTTTCTTCTTTTATTAAAGTGCATAATTTGTTGTTTACTTGATGTCATCTGAGTTTGGTTTGCTAACCATAAGCTATAATATGTGAGTTTGGCCACTAGTTGGCCAAATCAGCACGTTCAAAAGCTAAGAATTGAAATTTTGCTGTTGGTAGCATGCTGAGTTTGGTGTTGGACCAAGCTTTTGATGGATAAATCATATCCAAAAGAGGCGGGTGTTCATTAGTTTATTAATTACATGGAAGTTGTAATAAATTAGTTGTTAATGTAGTAGTTCATGTATTAATAGGTTATAATGTGATGTTCTAATTTTGGAAAGCTTCATTTTCATTTGGAGTACTGTAATGAGTTAGTTTCTCATTTCATGACTTAAAATGACTGCTGTTAGATGTGTAATTATTTTGTTGTTGTATTTTCGCAAGTATAGTAATGCAATGGCCAACGCCATAGGCCAGATCTTCAAGGCCCGTTTTCTGTGATTCAAGATGGGCCAGACTTGCGTATGAGCCCAGGCGGGGAAAACAAATCGCGACAAGTCTGGGCCTAGGCCATAGGGCCTAGGCATTGAACCCAATAGCTCGGCCCAGTCGTAGATGCTTCCCTTGTGAATTATAGGATAAATAAATGTCTTATGTCTCGCAAATCATGTGTAGTATAATTAATTTTCAAATTTGAGTTGTGTTTTGATTCTGATTTTTCTATTTAAAAGTGAATTCACTTACAGCTTTTGATTGATGCGTATACTATGGCTAAAAATGCAAGGTAGATTGGCCCAGCTAGAAAACATATAGCAACTGCGCCCACCTAAATATAAGCCCA
This sequence comes from Nicotiana attenuata, assembly GCF_001879085.1. Taxonomy (NCBI): domain Eukaryota; kingdom Viridiplantae; phylum Streptophyta; class Magnoliopsida; order Solanales; family Solanaceae; genus Nicotiana; species Nicotiana attenuata. The sequence continues at coordinate 16,918 of NW_017672767.1, read as the reverse complement.
ATGTGGTCGCTTGATACGGACTCAACAATATATCTTTGAGTCTTTTCACTTCTGGGCCAAATCGCGAGCCCAAATACAGCTTTCAAAGCTGAATTTTGTTTAAGTAGTGAGCCATTGCTGGCCCAAAACAATTGTTCAAGATTAATTCAAAAGCCTAGCCTTAAGTTAAGGAAATTCTTAGTTGGAACTTCAATTAGGATCCTTAGCCTTATTTAAATAAAAATGTAACTCCCTTTTAAAATAAGTTGAGGCGTGCCATGCCAAACAAAAACTATAATTCATGGCCCTCATAAAATTAGACCAAGAGCTAACCCTTATAGAAGAAGATTTGAGGTGTGCCATAAATAAATTAAATCATCCACGGCCCTCACAAATGTTGCTATTAAAGATTGAATCTTCGTAGTTGCTTTAGGCGCGTTATTTAAATAATTCATCATAGCTACGGGTACGGTTCCCGTGACATAGTTGTGATTTTTAATTACTAAAATTCGGGTGTACATTTCGTGTGACCCAACTTCAATTTTCAACAATGTTAAATAAAACATGTCGCAAACCGCGGGTGCATTTCATGTAGCGTGGTTTAAGACGTGTTTTAAATAGCATCGAATTTTCCTAAAAATTAAAAGCGGTTATAAAAGCTAAAAATTCACAATATGTTAAAACATGTAGTAAATCAGATAATCGGCCTATTTTAATAGTTTAAGCGACCTTGCTCGAACCACGGAACTCGGGAATGCCTAACACCTTCTCCCGGGTTAACAGAATTCCTTACTTAGAATTTCTGGTTTCGCAGACTTTCAAATAAAGTCGAAATTTTTCTTGATTTGGGATTTTAAAATAAACCGGTGACTTGGGACACCAAATAAACTATTCCAAGTGGCGACTCTGATAAATTAAATTAAACAATCCCATTTCGAATAATGTCACTTTAATTGAAAAAATTCCCTTATACTTTCCTCTCGGGTGGTGTAAAAAAGGAGGTGTGACACCGCCTTCGACCACCACTGATATAGCTTCCAACATAGCTTACAATATAGCTCCAATACCTACCATTTCCAATATATTATCAATTCCTCTGCACTTAAACGATGTTTCCAAACAACCTAAATCACTTACGCAGACCACCTAACAACAACACCAGGCAGAACGTTCATCGCCTTCAACACCAACAAACTCCATACTCACTTCCTCCCTCACATCTAATAACGGAGCCAAACACCATCATTTACACTGCTCAAACTCCTTATGCACCGACAAATCCATCATCTTGGCTCGAGACAGGTCTTCAGAACCATGCACTCACCTTCACTATGGAGGTCCACAACCAAGAAGTAACTATTCTCATCAACAATCCGAGGGATCTTGCGCAAATAGTAGCGGAGGGCATGCAACTGGGGACGGATATATTTGGAAGATACCACTGGTCCATGATGCAAGCCCCTTACCTTGCACCACATCAGCCACTACAACTTCCAACACCATACTGGGATCTTGTTCATCTCCACCCCCATCTGCTCCAAATGCCATTCTACCCAAATCCCACTCCTACAACACCTTGGATCCAACCCTACATGGTTCCACAGCCACACACACCATTAATGGAACCAGTAACACCTCCAATTCTATCACCACCACACCATCCCAATCCACTCGTAGAAGACATGGAATTTCAGGCAGAACTAGAAGACAAGGAAACAAGACCATTTCATGCATGGCTAGATGGAATCAAGGTATTTGTCCAGAAGGAGGAGTACGAAAGAAAGATCTACATAAGGTACCCTCCTAATTTAATGACAACATAATTTCGAATCAGGCCAACCACAAATCCAGACATGGGCGAGTATGCCACGTTACTAATACCAACTTTATGTCTGTGTCCAGGACAGACCAACAGTACAAGGACGAATGCAAGGAGCAACCAGATGCTCGATCAAAACAATAGCCATATGAATTTCATTATATGGAATTGTAGAGGAGCTCAATCACCTGAGTTTCACCGTAATTTTCGATCAATACTTGATTATAATCTCCCATCTTTGGTGGTTTTGCTGGAAATACACTGTCAAACTCACCAGAATTTGATGAAGAATTTAAATTTCACTGGCATGATAGAAGTGGCTGCTATAGGTCAGTCAGGTGGTATTGTTCTACTACGGCTTACTGATGTCCTTAACATAGAACCTGTGGCAACTAGTGCACAGGAAATTCACTGTCACATTCAGGTAGACTCCTTTTCTTTTAAGTGGTTATTTACTGCCGTTTATGCAAGCACTGATTTAGCAAATAGGCAGACTTTATGGCAAAACCTTAGGTGTGTATATGATAATTATAAAGGACCATGGCTTATAGGTAGAGATTTTAATGAAATAACTAATGCAAATGATAAATTTGGTGGCTTACAAATTAACAATTCTCTAGCTAAAGAATTTTTGGACTGTATAAATTACTGTCACCTTACTGATTTAGGCTATAAAGGAAGTCGTTACGCTTGGAAAATGGTAGAAATAATAAATATAATATTCTTGAACGAATTGATCGTATTATTGCAAATTATGAGTGGCTATGTCACTACCCTGAGGCACCGGTCACACATCTCCCATGTACACATTCCGATCATTGTCCCCTACTCCTAGAATTACAACACTATATATTACCTCGACAATTTTTTTTTAGATTTGAGACGATGTGGACTACACATCCTCAATTCCCATGTATAGTTAAACAAGCATGGATGGATAATTTAATGTTACTTCCAGCAATAAAAAATTTCACTGACATAGTCCAAGAATGGAATACATCCACTTTTGGTAATATTTTTAAACGTAAGAGGAAAATTTTGGCTAGATTAAATGGTATACAATCATCTACTAACTATCCTACTAGCCAGTACTTACATAATCTAGAACATCAATTAAAAATGGAATTTAATCACATACTGAAGCTTGAGGAGGACTTTTGGAAGTTAAAGTCCCGTACTAATTGGTTAAATGATGGCGATGGAAATACTAAATTTTTCCATCTCACAACCCTAAATCGTCGCAGACATAATTGTTTAACAACACTGCAAGATCAAGGGGGAAATTGGATCACCGATCCACATATAATAAGGAATAACTTTACTAATTATTACCAAACTCTTTTCATGACACAGCAAATTGCTTCTATTAAAAACACCACAATACAGCCCTCAAATGTATTAACTCCTCGGGATTGTTATAAGATCATGAAATTATAACTGCAATCCATTCCTTTAAACCATTAAAAGCACCTAGACCAGATGGTCTTCACCCGCTCTTTTATCAAAAATATTGGGACACCATAGGTAGCTCTGTCAAGTACTTTTGTCATAAAATTTTCCAAGACCATCAAATTGATCCTTCAATTAATACAACTTTCATCTTCCTTATTCCCAATAATAAGCATGTTGCTATAATATCTCAATATCGACCAATCAGTCTTTGTAATACTATTTACAAGATTATAACAAAAATAATCGTAAATAGACTAAAACCTATGCTGGAACATATTATCCATCCAACTCAATCTAGTTTCCAGAAAAATAAAAGGGCAGCTGATAATGCTCTTATTGTTCAGGAAATCATTAACAAATTCAAAAAAATGAAGGGTGACAATTTAAATATGCTACTTAAATTGGATCTTGAAAAGGCTTTCGATAAATTAGAATGGTCGTTCATACATAACACCTTAATAACCTTAAATTTTCCTCCAACTTTTATTAAATTACTTATGTCTTGTATAACAACTATAACAACTTCAATTCTTATTAATGGAAACCCTAAGGACTATTTCACACCCACCAGAGGCATAAGACAGGGGAACCCATTATCACCTCATCTGTTTATCCTCTGCCTGGAAATACTTTTGATCGCGGCCAACCCTGCACTACTATTAAGTAGCGAGAGAGGTCGAAGCAGCTTTTACCCGATTTTGGATCGGGATGGATTTCCACAGGGAGCTAGATATTGGAGTTGGGTGTCTATCTAAAGTGGAGTTGTGTATTTGCTCCAAATTGCACTTCTACACATTTTTGGTTTTGATTATGATTCTAATTTTATAAACTACAACACTCAATTAAACTACTATAAGCTAGGATTAAACTATTGTGAGTTGTTCAAATGATTAAAAGGCACTAGGGTAGTGACTTTCGCCTAGGTGGTCAATTGATGGATTCTTGAGTCTAGAGCTAGATTGACACATTTGGGGAGTATAATATGACCATTACTCGATTCTACTCACTCTATACCTCTCGGTAGTTCGAGTGATTTTGCCCGAATTGGCTTTCTCAAGACCAATTGGGTATACAAATTTGCACAAGCAATTAAGGTTCAAGTCGGGTATTACGATCTCTCGGTTTAACCCTTTAATTGGGGCTATCAATTCTCTTGAGTACGCCCCAATTCCTTGTTTGACTAATTTTAGAGACTTAGGCTCTCTTTCTCAAGAAGAGCTAAAGTCAACTAAACACAAACTAGTGTTTGCAACCACTAATTTAGCAATAAAACATGAAATTAGCAAAAATATCAAACACCCATAGTCAATCAAGCTCTAAGATACAAGACCCATCAATTACGCACACTAGGGTTGAGCCACAACCCTAGTTGATGGGTTAAGCTACTCATAATTAAAGACAAAAACAAAGAAATAGATGAAGAAATACTCATATTAATTAATTGCTAAATTAAACTTGAAGATTCAATGTTGAAATGAAGCTAAAATTACTCAAAACAGCTAAAATATTCGAACCCACGAGCGCAGCCTTCAGTACTAACTATCTGCTTGACCTAAAAATGGAAAAGAAGCTATTTATATTAAGCTAAAAAATCTGGACAAAAATACCCCTGCGAGATAAGTGCGGACCGCACAAAATCACGTGCGGCCGCACTAGGGCTCTAACTTGGCAAAACTGCTCTCTGAACTTGGGCAATGCGGACCGCACAGAATTGAGTGCGGCCGTGGTGGCTTCTAGTGCGGTCCGCATGAAATGGAACACGGACCGCATTGGGCTCCAAACTCAAAACTGGCACTTCTCTGATTCTCGGCTCTGCGGACTGCACTAAATCGAGTGCGGCCGCAGTGACTCCAATGCGGACCGCAGTAAATCTCATGCGGCCGCATTGCCTGTTGGCCTGGAAATCACCTTCTCTGAATCTCACTTGTGCGGACCGCACAGAATGGTGTGCGGCCGCATTGGGCCTGTTTTGCCTGAGCTTTGTTTTGTCTTGGTACTTGTACAAGTTTCACTCCTTTTTGAGCTGAACTTTGACATCTTGTCACTTTGTTGATCAAACCTGCAATCAAGCACAACTTGTGAGCCTTTTGAGACTATTTTGTACAAATTTCTAATCAAAACATAAGCAAGAAGGAGTATAAAATGTATCAAAACCCCTAGTTATCAACTCCCCCAAACTTAAGCTTTTGCTTGTCCTCAAGCAAACAAAATAAGACCCACCCCTTAAGAGAAAATCCAAGACAATTCAGCTATCCTAAAGTGACCTCATCTAGCATCAATTGGGACTAACAATTGCCCTCAATACACATGAATCATTAACAACATTTACTCTTTTAAACACCATGGATCAAGTGTGACACAAGAGCATCAAGAGTTGACTCAACACATCAAAGGACTCTTTCTATTACTTTAGTCATTGTGGAACCCAAACTCACACATCCTCAGCTTTCCTTAAGCAGACCTCACCTTTAGAATAGTGGCACTCATAACGAGGTTAATGGGAATTCACTCATCTCTCAAAAAGAAAAGTCACAAGTCCAGCTCTAAGTACCATATGCTTGCCCCTTATGTGAGTCACCACTAATGTAAGCTTCATTCAACTAGAGATCATATAGGGCTTTTGTGGAGACATAGTGAAGGCTTTTGGTTCTGGGTAGGCAATGTTTGGTCTAAGTAGGTTCTATCTTCCCTTAAGCACTTCTTTTGTTTTATTTTGGCACAGATTCACTTGACTCTTTGAGTCTTTTCACTTCTTTCAAGGGGTAAGAGAGACACATTGTCACTCTTTCTTATACATTACAAAACTTTTCTCCTTTCTCAATTTTCCACATCTTTCATTCTTTGCTTTTCTTGAATCCCTTTTATTCATTTCCACATTGAGTATTCTTTTTGTCTTTTTGCTTTTCTTTCTTTTTCATTGCCTTTCCTTTTCTTCATTTTGTACCTTTTTACCACTTTGTTGCAATCCTCGTCTCTCCCCCCAAACTTATACTTTTGCCATGTGCTAAGGAAAGATCGGGTGCCAAGAGAGGGTATCTTTTAGAACGGGTAAAGGCTTGTATCATGGTTCTTGAAAGGAAAAGGTTTAAGGCTCAAAAGGGTTGACTAGGGATTTTATCTTTGGTAGGCTATGGAAATGTTCAAGCTATCATTTGGATCAAGGAGAGCCTATAATCATGTCTCAAGTCAAAATTCACTTAGGATTTCACCTCAACAAACATTCAGGGCAAGTTTTAGACCAATGGCTCGGAACTTGGACTTGCAATGCAATTTCTCACCACACAAGCTATGGGATTGCTTAAAACACGGAGTCGGGAGCCCACAACGACCTTAGATAAGATTTGAGCACATAATGGTCCTGAAAACCACTTGATGATTATCGATCAACGCAAGAGTCTGAAGGTCACAACTTTCACCATCCTAAACACAACAATTTGTTTTTGACCATGATATCAAAGGCAAATGTGCTAGGCCCAAGTGAGCTTTGCTTGAGGCACCCTTAGCCACTAACTACTAAAAGCAAAAAAGAAAAATGGAATCAAACCCTTAAGAAGGTTTTCACGCCATCTATCATTGGGAAGAGCCACCCGGTTCATACAAACTCCACCTTTGGAAAGAAACCGTGACATTAAGAAAACCAAAGGCTTATTGCAAACGGTCAAAACAAGAAGCTACGAACATAAATAAGAAGCTAAGAACGAAAAATTTCGGAAAGTAAAATGAATATATACAAGAGGGGATTTAATCGAATATACAATAGATGGGATGAATATGTACAATGTAACATAACTTTATATACAGACCCAAAGTAAAATAAAAGTACGAGAAATGTGACGAAATGTTAAAATTATATACAAACCAAAGATGAAAAATAGAGAAAGCATAAAAACTGTCAAATATATACAATCATCCAAATCCAAAAAAGTAGGGCCTACCCCCTCAAATGAAAGCTGGCATTGTCCCCAATGCCAACTAAACCAAATAAGCACCAAAAAGAAAAGGGAAAAGGATAGAGAGACTCCCTGTGGCCTGTCTGTTTGCATGGGCTCCTGAGTGGCCCCTGGGTCCTCAATATGCTCGGGAACCTCAGACCGGTTCCCTATGGCCTGCTGCTCTGCTGCTGGGACCTGGAACTGGACAGGCTCCTGAGGTGCATCTTGTGGCTGACTGGAGGAAGCCTCTGGTAGATCCTCCAACTAGATGACTGCATCGTCTGCTCGGGGAATCACCCTCTGCCTCTTGGGAAGCCTCTCTGACTGCACTGGCTGGGGATGGGCTGCTGGCAAGGCTCCTGGAACAGTAAATCCAAAGGCAACTGGTCTGGCTTCAACCTGTCAACATCAACCCTCAACTTCTTCACGGACTCCTTGGAGGCCAGCGTCTTTCTCAACTTCTTGTGCTCCTTAGCAAGCTCCTTGAGAGCCTTGCTATGTGAATCAACAGCATCAGTGAGCACTTTCTGGTTTCAAGGATCTTCTTCTGGTTTTCCAGAATCTCCTTGAGGGCATCCTCAATGGACTGTGGGACCTGCGGAGGTGGAGGTGCCGACTGAGCTGCTACTGTAGTGGTGAGAACAGACAACTTGGATGAAGCTGTCTGCATCCAATTGTTGATGCTGAGAAGAGCCTGGCTCAGTCGGTGAGCAGTCACTGGGTAGGCTCGGGAAGAGGGAATCTCGGGATCTGCTGAAGTGGATGGGCCCGGAGGAATGTCTGTGGAGGTGAAGGCAGGCTGAGTAGGAGCCACTACCACAACTGGCTCTTCAGACTGGCCAGTTGGAGCAGTGGCTGTTCCCTTGAAGTTCTTGCATTTTGGGTTGTCATCCCCCTGCATGCTGTACCATGAGAATGGGGCCTTCGCTTTGACCTTGATATCAAATGGCCTATTTTCAACTTTGAGGTCCCTAAAGTACATAGTCAAGAAGCTGGGGAAAGGGTAGTTTCTGTCATTCTCACTGCCTACAAGTGTGATTACCCGAGACATTATCTTACCGACATTTATCGGGTACCCCGCCATGATCGATGCCACCAAAACTGCCCGGTGAAGAGGGAGGGAGTTGTCATGAGTAGTTGGGTCCAATCTGCTACACACAAATGTTTCCCACCCTTTGGCCTCGAAGTTCAAACTTCTTCTCAAAATCTTTACGCCCGCATTCAACCAATCGGGGGTGGTACATGGGATTGCCAGATACTATGCCAACCAGGGACGGACCTCCTCGCGCAATTCCATCTTTGCCATATGTAGTGCCTCATCCTCCTCATCAAAGCCTAGGTAATCATTTATTGTCTTCCCGTCAAACAACACTTTCAGGTTTCGCACCTTGGTCACCTTGGTGCCCTTTTTTATATGGGCAACGTTGGCGTAGAATTCCTTGACCAAGTGCTCGTTGGAATATACACATTCACCCAAAAAGTGCTCCGAGCCAACTCTCTCCCTAAACTGCCTCCTCACATTGGGGTTGTGAGGTAACAAGTCTCTATCAACAAAAATCCTCTCCGGGATTAACTTCCTCACCGGCCACCATTCCCTAAATTTGTGATAAGCTACCTCACTGACAAATCGGTCGATCCACACCTCCGGTTTTCTAGTTCTAGCAACCCCGCCAACCTGCGGTTCACCCCCTTCTCCTACTTCTCCTTCTCCTCCTACTTCCTCATCGTCTCCTACTGCACCCTCTCCAGATAATGAAGTTGTGGGAGAGGTGGAGTATTCCCCACTACCTTCAGCTGATCCTTCAGACGACCTAGAAGATACATTCACTGACGCTTGGGTAGTGGGAGAAGGTGGAGGAGTATCTCTTAGCCGGTACCTCGCCGGCCAGTCTTCAATGTACTCTGGCACGGAGTCTGAAGAAATCTCCCGGGAGGGCTCATACTCACTCCCCGACTGGTCACAGGCTCTCTCTGCAGCTTTGATAATTTTCTTTGGTTCTTGATGTTTTGCCTGACCTGAGGGGTCAGTTTTATCATTTTCTTGCCTTTGCCACCCCGGGAGGACTCTCCCCTGCCTTGTTGTTTAGAACCCTTGCCTATTTGTTTCACTATTTTCTGCACACAACATTCATTAGACTTGTTAGTATCAGTTGGAGCTATCAAGTTCACAGTTGCAGGATAGAGAGAAAAAAAAATTGCAGACAATTGCAGGTTTTGAACAGTGCGGACCGCACAAAATAGAGTGCGGCCACACAAAGGTCAATGCGGACCGCACAAAATGGCAATACGGTCCGCACAGAGGTGGGGTTCAGACTACCCACTCTCTGTATCCATGCAATGCGGACCGCACAAAAATGTAGTGCGGCTGCATTGGGACCAATGCGGACTGCACAAAATGCAGTGCGGCTGCAGTCCCCAAACTTCAGAAGACAGACACTCAGCAATGCGGTCCGCACAAAATGCCATTGCGGACTGCACTGAAGCACTCCGGACCGCACAGAATCGACCGCGGTCCGCACTGGGTGCCCAGAAGCAACACTAACTTAGGGTTTATGAGATTTTGATTTTAAGTCCATTTTTACACCTAATAAAGGTCCCTAAGTGTTTGCCCAGTGATTTTAGCCACCTAATTCTACTTTAATCAAGAAATCAACTACCCTAACCTAACCTATTGAAGAAAATACGGGAAGAAAAGGATAATAGAAAAGAAAATAAAAAATAAAGGAAAAATAAAAAAATTAAAACAATTAAAAAAAAGAAGGTGGTGTTACCAGATGTGAGAAGAAATGAAGATAAACAATTCCAAGCAGTTAATTGCGAGTAAAAGAACAGATGAACAGTGATTTATACGTTCTGAGAGTCAAGAGATCGAAAAGTGTAACTGGAGGGCCTCAGGCCCTATTTATAGAAAAAGACCTGGGGCCCATCTTACCAACCCAATGCGGACCGCACAAAGTCGACCGCGGTCCGCACCACACAGCATGTTTCAGAGTTTGAGAAGGCAACCACTGCGGTCCGCACGAAATGGAATACCACGGACCACACAAAATGTACTGCAGCCGCGGTGGCAAACTTCAGAGAGTTAGTAATTTCACCCTTCATCAGTGCGTTCCGCACTAAATGTAGTGCGTCCGCATTGACAACTTCAGAGACCTGAACACTTTTTCCACTATGTCCTACACTGCATCAACACAATCCTGTAGCATCTCACAACCAATTAGTCCAAAAATCAATCCTATACTACAATGAAAATCAAATAAAAACAAGAAGAAAAATACATGGGTTGCCTCCCAAGAAGCGCCTGATTTAACGTCGTGGCACGATGCATGTTACCATCCAATCATTTGAAGTGAACAAGTGCCACCACATGGCTATCATCAAACTTTCCCAAGTAGTGCTTGACCCTGTGACCATTAACCCGGAAAATCTCCCCATTTTTGTTCTTCAAATCAAGGGCACCAAATGGGGTCACAAACAGTACCTCAAAAGGTCTGCTCCTCTTTGACTTTAGCTTTCCTGGAAACAACCATAACCGAGAGTTGAACAAGAGAACCAAATCACCTACTCTAAACTCCTTGCCACGAGCATATTTGTCATGAAGGTACTTCATTTTGTCCTTGTACAAGGAAGAACTGGAGTAGGCATGGAAACGGAATTCATCAAGTTCATTGAGTTGCTCAACCCGGAGATTTGTAGCCATATCCCATTCAAGGTTCAATTTCTTCAAAGCCCACATGGCCTTGTGCTCTAACTCCACCAGTAAATGACAAGCTTTTCCAAACACCAACCGGTACGACGACATACCAATTGGAGTCTTGTAAGCAGTTCGGTAAGCCCATAGAGCATCGTCCAATTTCTTAGACCAATCGGTCTTATTGGCATTGACGGTTTTAGAGAAGATGCTCTTGATCTCCCTGTTGGATACTTCAACCTAGCCACTTGCTTGAGGATGATAAGGAGTAGACACTTTGTGGCTAACACCATACTTAGCAAGCAAGGTGTCAAAAGCTCTATTGCAGAAATGCGATCCTCCATCACTTATAATTGCTCGAGGAGTGCCAAACCTTGTAAAAATGTTCTTCTTTAGAAATGCAACCACACTCCTAGCTTCATTGTTGGGCAAAGCCACGGCCTCGACCCATGTTGAGACATAATCAACCGCTACAAGAATGTAGGTGTTTCCGCACGAGCTTACAAATGGGCCTATGAAATTGATACCCCATACATCAAAGATATCCACTTCTAGAATGGTGTTTAGAGGCATCTCATCTTTCTTTGAAATACCGCCCGCTCTCTGACATTGGTCACACCTTTTCACGACATCACTTGCATCTTTGTACAAGGTTGGCCAATAATAACCACAACTCAGAACTTTTGTAGCTGTCCTCGACCCTCCATGATGGCCACCATAGGGGGAGGAATGACAAGCCTCTAGGATGCTAGATTGCTCCTCCTCAGGTACACACCTCCGGATTACTCCGTCGGTGCAAATCTTGAACAAGTATGGCTCATCCCAATAGAAGTCCAGACTATCCCGTTTGAGCTTCTTCCTTTGGTTAGAAGAGAGCTCACACGGGATGATGCCAGTCACAAGGAAATTAGCAACATCCGCAAACCATGGCATATCACTCATCAACACAGAAAGTAGCTGCTCGTCGGGGAATGCATCATTGATCTCTAGGCCATCACACGGCCTTTCTTCCTCCTCCAAGCGGGATAAATGATCCGCCACTTGGTTTTTACTACCTTTCCGGTCCACGATCTCCAAATCAAACTCTTGAAGTAATAAGACCCATCGCATCAATCTAGCTTTGGAGTCTTTCTTTGTCATCAAGTATCTAAAGGCTGCATGATCGGTATGCACTATGACCTTGGCTCCCATAAGATATGGCCGAAACTTTTCCATTGCGAACACAATAGCCAACAACTCTTTCTCAGTTACCGTGTAGTTCCTTTGAGCCTCATTCATTAACTTGCTCGCATAGTACACTGGATGAAACATTTTGTTCACTCTTTGACCCAAAACTGCCCCAACCACAACATCACTCGCATCGCACATGAGCTCGAAAGGCAAGCTCCAATTGGGTGCGGTAATGATCGGGGTGGTGATCAACTAATGCTTGAGGAGTTCAAAGGCCTGCATACATCCTTCATCATACACGAACTAGGCATCCTTTTCTAGCAGCTTGCTCAAAGGATTTACTACCTTCGAAAAGTCCTTGATAAACCGCCGGTAGAACCCCGCATGCCCAAGAAAACTTCTAACCCCCTTGACAGAAGTGGGGGGAGGAAGTCTTGAAATCACCTCAACTTTGGCTTTGTCAACCTCAATACCATTTTTTGAAATTTTATGACCCAACACTATGCCCTCCTCTACCATGAAGTGGCATTTTCCCCAATTTAGCACAAGATTGGTGTCTTCACACCGGGCCAACACTCTATCCAGATTTTTCAGACACTCATCAAATGAATCACCCACAACACTGAAGTCGTCCATGAAAACCTCCAAAATATCTTCCACGATATCGGTGAAAATGGCCATCATACACCGTTGGAATGTTGTCGGTGCATTGCACAACCCAAAGGGCATCCAAGAAAAAGCAAAGGTGCCATATGGACAAGTAAAGGTTGTCTTCTACTGATCCTCTAGAGCTATAAAAATTTGATTGTACCCTGAATAACCATCCAAGAAACAATAGAAGGCAGGCCCAGCAAGACGATCAATCATCTGGTCAAGGAAAGGCAATGGAAAGTGATCTTTGCGTGTCACCTTGTTCAGCTTGCGGTAGTCCATGCATACCCTTCATCCAGTCACTGTTCGGGTTGGAATAAGTTCATTATTAGCATTGGTCACCATGGTCATACCACCCTTCTTTGGCACACACTATACCGGTGAAGTCCACGAACTGTCAGAGATAGGGTACACCACTCCGCCATCTAACCACTTGATCACCTCCTTTTTCACAACTTCTTGCATTGCCTCGTTCAGCCTCCTTTGATGTTCCAAGGAGGGTTTTGCATCATCTTCCAGAATAATCTTGTGCATACAGAATACGGGGCCTATTCCCCGAATATCAGCTAAAGTCCATCCAATTGCCTTTTTTCGCTTTTTGAGCACCGCCAATGTGGCATCTACTTGCATGTTAGTAAGACAAGAGGAAAGAATAACTGGTAAAGTTGAATTAGGGCCTAAGAATTCATACCTGAGGTGTGGAGGCAATGGCTTCAACTCCAACACCGGAGGTTCCTCAATTGAAGGCTTTGTTGGAGGGGTCTTTCTATTTTCAAGGTCCAAAGAGAGTTTCCTAGGCTCATAAGCATAAAAGCCCATTCCATGTAAAGCATTCACGCACTCCACTCGGCCCTCATCATCATTGACATCAAGATTCAACAATACGGCCTCCAAATGATCCTCCACATTGATCATTGCACTAGTATCATCAATTATCACAGCCGTGACAAGATCCACAAATGAACACACTTCTGTACAATTGGGCTGCTTCATTGATTTGCACACATGAAAAATGACCTTTTCATCACCCACCCTGAAAGTGAGTTCCCCTGCTTCCACATCCACTAGAGCCTTCCCCGTAGCAAAGAAAGGTCTCCCCAATATGATCGGGACCTCATAATCTACCTCGCAATCCAAGATCATAAAATCAGCTGGCATGATAAATTTGTCCACCCGGACAAGCACATCATCAACAATACCCAATGGTCGCTTCATTGATCTGTCTGCCATTTGCAATCTCATGAAAGTTGGCCTCGGTGCCCCAATACCCAAAGTCTTGAAAACTGAGTAGGGCATCAAGTTGATACTAACCCCTAGATCACACAAAGCTTTAGCAAAGTCTTCACTTCCAATAGTGCAAGGGATAGTGAAAGCACCGGGATCCTCTAACTTCGGAGCCATTGAATGTACTATAGCACTAACTTGGTGGGTCATCTTGATAGTTTCACAGTCCATGGATCTTTTCTTTGTCACCAAATCTTTCATGAATTTAGCATAGCCAGGCATTTGCTCTAAAGCCTCCACCAAAGGAACATTAATGGATAAGCTCTTCATCATTTCAATGAACTCTTGAATTGATTCTCATTTTTTTGGGGAGGTGGCCTAAGCAAGGGTGTCTTGGCTTTTAGCACAACCGGCTTCGGCATGTCTATGACGTGTTCCCTAGACGGGTTCACGTCATTTTGCATTTCCACCTCGGCATCTTGAATATCAATCCTCACTTCTTGATTCACGTTTTCATCAACCACATCCTCAACCACCAAAGGGACTTCATCTTATTGCAACTCAACTTCATCACCCAAAACTTGCTTTTGTTTGGAGGCATTCACATCACCGCCTCTTCCACTCCGTGTAGTTACTGCCATAACATGATTGCTACCAACCTTTGGGTTAACCACCGTATCACTCGGTAGAGCCCCCTTTGGGCGAGTATTCAAAGAATGTGAGATTTGGCCTAGCTGGACCTCCAAATTCCTGATTGAAGTGTTGTGAGAAGCCAATTGCGCATCGGAGTCAGCATTCTTTTTCATCATGTGTTCAAACATCATTTCAATTCTACCCATTTCGTTGTTGGAAGAACTAGGACCCTGGGATGGAAAAGGTGGTGGGTTGCTTGGTTGTTGGTACATTGGGGGCCTTTGAAAGCCTTGCCCCTAATTTCCTTGGTTATTGTTCCATCCACCCTGGTTGTTGTTGTTTCCACCCCAATTGTTGTTGTTGCCCCAGTTTCCCTGGTTGTTCTGATTGTTATTTTGATTTCCCCAATTGTTGTTCCGTTGTTGTTGATTGTTCCAATTATTGTTTCCTTGTTGTTGGTTACCCCAATTGCCCTGGGATCTCCACTGTTGTTATTGGTTAGAAGAATTTCCTCTTTGGCGTTGGTAATTATTCACATATTGCACCTCTTCATTCTGCCCATCATAACAATCATCTTTGAATCCACCACAATCATTGTCAAATTGATCTGAATTCCCTTGGTTCGGTTGACCTCTCTGTCTTCTATTGTTCACAAGCATGTTAACACCCTCCATGGCATTTACATGGCGAGGATTCTGAACTTGTTGCAACTGTGCCTTTGCTAATTGGTTCATTGTTGTTGTAAAATCTGCTATAGCCTATCCATGGTCATGTAGTTCTTTGTGCAAATGAGTGACCGTGGGATCACCCTGTGGCACATTGGCTCTACTTTGCCAAGCGGAGGATATGTCAGCCATCTCGTCAAGAATAGCACAAGATTCATCATAAGGCAGCTTCATGAAATTTCCTCCAGCCAATTGATTCACTATGCATTGATTCGCTGTATTGATGCCCCGGTAGAAGGTTTATTGTATCATCGCCTCTGTCATATCATTGTTGGGGCATTCCTTCACCATAGTTCTATATCTCTCCCAAATCTCATGTAATGGTTCGGTGGGCTCCTGCTTGAAGGCTAGGATCTCATCCCGTAGTGCTGCCATGTGTCCTGGTGAGAAAAAATTGTCAATGAACTTATCCGCCAACTCATCCCAAGTTGTGATGGAGTGGTTGAGAAGTCGCTCAAGCCAATCCAATGCCTTTCCTCTGAGTGAGAATGGGAAGAGCCTCAATCGAAGTGAATCCTCGGACACATTGGTTTGCTTGCTCCCCCAATAGGTATCCACGAACCCCTTGAGATGTTTGTAAGCATTTTGAGTGGCAACACCCGTGAAGTACCCACGCTGCTCCAGCAATGTCAACATCACATTAGTAATTTGAAAATTGCCCGCCCGGGTTCGGGGTGGGACAATTGCACTTGCATAGCCTTGGTTTGGGAGTACTCGAGGAACCGCTCTTGGAGGTGGCAGGGGAGGGTCTGGAATGTTCTCATTTGCATTGGCCTGGCGGCCTCTACGTTGTCCTTGAGGTGCAAGAGGCACCTCTTCATCGCCATTGTCATCTACCTCCTCCCCCGTAATCACATTTCCAAGAGGGTCATTAGCATTTAATGCCATTTTGTACCTGAAGTTGTGACACACACAAAATTAGTAACAAAGAAGGAAAAAAGAACAAAACACAAAACTATCTAGATAGATAGCCAAAACCGTTAGCTCCCCGGCAACGGCGCCAAAAAGTGATCGAGGCCAACCCTGCACTACTATTAAGTAGAGAGAGAGGTCGAAGCAGCTTTTACCCGATTCAGGATCGGGATCGATTTCCACAGGGAGCTAGATATTGGAGTTGGGTGTCTATCTAAAGTGGAGTTGTGTATTTTCTCCAAATTGCACTTCTACGCATTTTTGGTTTTGATTATGATTCTAATTTTATAAACTACAATACTCAATTAAACTACTATAAGCTAGGATTAACTATTGCAAGTTGTTCAAATGATTAAGAGCACTAGGGTGGTGACTTTTGCCTAGGTGGTCAATTGACAGAATCTTGAGTCTAAAGCTAGATTGACACATTTGGGGAGTATGATATAACCATTGCTCGATTCTACTCACTCTATACCTCTCGGTAGTTCGAGTGATTTTGCCCGAATTGACTTTCTCAAGACCAATTGGGTATGCGAATTTGCACAAGCAATTGAGGATCAAGTCGGGTATTACGATATGTTGGTTCAACCCTTTAATTGGGGCTATCAATTCTCTTGAGTACGCCCCAATTCCTTGTTGGACTAATTCTAGAGACTTAGGCTCTCTTTCTCAAGAAGAGCAAAAGTCAACTAAACACAAACTAGTGTTTTCAACCACAATTTTAGCATTA